>NC_066579.1:452234327-452408759 GCF_024323335.1 Lathyrus oleraceus
AAAATGATGACTAATGATTGCTAGATACTTGTTCCAATAACCATTTAAGTGGGAATAAGGAACTATTTAGTAACTTAGATGAAAGTTTCCGCAACGTAGTCAAGCTCGATGATAATTCAAAACTTCAAGTTTTGGGAAAAGGAAAGATCGCCATCAGATTGAAGGATGGATACTTGAATTATATTTCTGATGTATTATATGTACCTAGTATATGTCAAAATCTCTTAAGCGTTGGACAACTTGCTGAGAAAGGCTATGATTTAAACTTCAATAAAAGAGGTTGCACTATCAATGATGCTGAGATATGCCTCATAGCAAACACAGACATGTCAAGGAATTGTCTATTTCCAATGAACATCAAGTATAGTGCTAATATGTGTTGCAAAATTGTATCTACTGATGATAATTGGGTTTGACACATGCGGCTTGGACATTTCAACTTTGAAAGCATCAAGTTTGTTGCAAATAAGAAATGGGTTACTGGATTGCCTGTTATCCAAGTTCCTGATCAACTGTGTGAAGCTTGTGTAGTAGGAAACAAGCATCGAGATCCTTTTCCTAAAGGGAAGGCATGGAGAGCTACAAAACCACTTGAGCTTGTGCACTCTGATTTATGCTATGTGGAGGTAGGAATTTTGGCCTTTGCTCGGTGTCTCCATGGTGGAGAAGAATCTCGCTCCTCGGGTCCAAAAAATACGATCCTCTTAATTGGTTTGAGAGTTTGCAAGTTAAAAGGTTTGGTATTCTCACCTCTTTTTGGAAGGATCCTTGGATTGAGAGTATACCTTTGAAGGTTACGTTCCCAAGATTTTTTTCTATCTCCCAAGCTCAAGAAGGTAAGGTGAGTGAGTTTGTCAAGTGGGAAGATGGACGGATAATTTGGGATATTAGATGGAGAAGATCATTCTTCATTCATGAAGAACTCTTGGCCTCTGAGATTTTATTTATCCTCAACAAGTTCTAGTTTTGTGAGGAGATAGATTGGTGGGATTTGAAACATAATAGGGATGGTACCTTTTCTGTGGTGTCATCGTACTCACTTCTAGTAGAGCTCTGTTCCCTATCTGAGTCTGTCCTTGTGAGGGATATTCCAACGCTTCCCCTCATTTCGGATAATGAGTTCAAGATTATGGTTTTCTCGTTTAAACTTTTGTTGGATAGGTTCCCATTTAGAGAAAATCTATGTTCAAGTGCAAGGTTATTGTTCATTCGGATTGTTTTTCATGTGTCTTGTGTGGGGACCATTTAGAGTATGCCTCTCATTTTTTTATTACATGTAGCTTAACTTCTCTATTGTGGTATAAAATCTTTAAGTGATTGAGATTTCAGGTGGTCATTCTTGAGGAGTCTAGGATTCTTTTTAAGTTATTTATATCTGTAGATTCTAAGCTTAAAAGTACGGGAGTTTTTTCTTATGATTTGACATATTGTGGTTTGGACCATTTGGTCAATCTCTAACGATAGGTTGATTTCTGATTTGTCAATTAATATTAAAGAGTTGGAAGAGAAGAGTATTTTTTTGGTTTGGAATTAGTTTTTAAGCAGGTTTTCATTGAACTCAAACTCCTTCTTCGATTGGTTTCATAATCATATCTTGTGTCTACAACGATAGTGAATCAAGAATTCAAACCTACTCCATGAGGTGTTTCACTGGTTTTGGTTTTGCTGGAGATTCCATCTTCTCTGGTTAGTGGGTCTGGTTATCTGAGTTCAAGTGGAGTTTCCTGCTTGGTGTTGTTGTTTTTTATCTCTGGTTTATCTTTTGATTGATTGTGTTCTTTTATCTTGGCATTGTTTGGTCCTTTTGTTTTTTCTTCCTGGTTGTACGGTTTATTCCCAACTTTTATATATATATATATATATATATATATATATATATATATATATATATATATATATATATATATATATATATATATATATATATATATATATATATATATATATATATATTATTTTGCCTTTAAAAAAGGAAAAAAAAGTGATATGAAAATATGTGTAATGTTAAATTAACGACACAAAAAATACATATTTAATATTATTACAAGATATATTGTTTTTTAGTAAATAGACTTGTAGAAAAATTAATAAATAAAATATATTATACTACCAAACCTAAGATAAATAATATTGATAAAGTTAATAAAATGAATTAAACTTAAATATATATGTTTAGCTCATTTTCAATAAATATAAACACTTTTGTTGTTATGAATATATCACCACATCATTAACAAATTGACATAATTCTGTTACATTATAAATAATATTGTAAATATAATTTTTTAAGCAATACAAGATATCATGTGAAAATCATAATACAAGCAAATGAATAACTTAGTATGGCAATTGGCCAACAATGTTACCAGGTGGATCATAATTGCAAGTAATGAATGTTCCTCCATTATCACATTTCACCTTACCACACCCAACACGTTGTGAATGTTTCCAAACCACCTGAGTATAATGAAGGCATTCACCACCAACACATGAGTTACTATTATAATCATAGTTGAATTTCTCATCCACCCATAATTTCACTGCCTCTACGCCAGTCATGTCACCTTTGCTCACCGCAAGATTCTCGCCAGGATACTCGCCGTAACGACCACCACTACCGGAGGGGATCAACTTACAATCCTTCCTTCGATTAGCATAGTTTTGTGCAAACGCAGCAATATTGTTGTCCCAGACAATATTTGGAATTCGAACATTGGTATCAATTTTTGATCTTGCTGCATTGTGGGTGTTCACGTAATCTGCTGGCGAGTCCTGGGCATGTGCAATGTGATTGTCAACAATGAATATTAAGGCCAAGACACACGATAGAGAAAATGCACCCATTTTAGATGCTAGGTGTTTGATGAAAAATGTTAGGGCTCTTGTCATGAATTTATAGGGTATTTGTTAAGGTTGTTCTTTTGGTCAAAAAAGGAAAAAGAGATAATATTATTGCTTTCTTGATTGAAAAGTTTGGCAAACTTGTGTATTTGGTTTGTTTAGGTGTTTTCCATGTGACAATTAAGTTACATATGGTGAAGAATGTTACCAAGAAATACATTGGTTGGATTTGAGTTACATATCATTAAAAAATTTAATGTTTAGATATTTTCTCAAAAAGTTTAATAAAGTAAGCGTTATTTGTGTTTGCGTATAGTAATAAAAAATATTATTTTGAAAATCTACTAATTAAAAACATATTTTATTTGATTTAGTTTTTAGTTTTTTCTTTCAGATTTTTTTAATAGTTGTAACCTATTGATGTAAGCTTTAAAAAGTTATTTATAAGATTTTTAAAAAAATAAGATTTTTAATGTAACTTTTTTTTCTAAATTGATTCTTGAAAAGAAAATTGATGTTTTTGTCACTAGTTAACTTTTAGCCTGAAATTAATTGTTTATTTCACTTATTTTGTGAATGTATTCATACCAACCCAACCGAGGGCTGCTAGTTGTTTGATTGGCTTCTTATTTAAGATGGCAGGTGAGACTTGTGAGATAATTTTTCCTGTGAACCCACACTTTAATCGAACACCTCTCGATTTTCGATAATACACATATTATCTTTGCCAAATTTTAGCATGAAATGATGTACGGAAAATTTGGTAGAACAAATGAAATATTCACTATAAAATAAAAAATAAGGTAGTGTATGTTAAAAGTCTGATATGCATTTATACAAGTTTTTTTTGTGTGTGTGGAAAAACTTACCAATTTTTAGAAAACATCATGTTGTACCATTTTTTGTGTGGGTAAAATCTTGAAAAATACGGTAGTGTAAAATAATCAGGTTTTTTTATATAAAAAAAACCTCACGCGTTTGCCAGTCTTTTAGAGAATCTGGAAAAAAATCAGGTAATAGAATTTTCAACGGTTGAGATTTTGTCTATAGTTGTGTACGGTTGTGATTGCATCAACTGTTGTGTGTGGTCCAGAATGAATCCAAACATGTATAAATAGGAATCATGTGTCATTAAAAAGAGCATCTTAAAATGCCTCACGATTCGTTTATGGCATGTGTGTACTTTAATGTGGTAAAACCTTTAGTTGATTTTGGGCTCCCGGAGGACACCACATGTCTCGCTCTTCTAGGATCCAAATTGAATAATATGTTGCTCGATACTAAGAATAGAAATGTGAGTAAGATCGAATTTCATGCACCATGGATTGATACTGATGGAAAGGTGAAATACAACCATATTGAGTTGAAGATTGATAAAGATTTGAAGGTTATGTGGAGAACATATCACCGTAGGCTAACAAAGGGATCAATCGAATTTGATGCAATAATTTCTATATCAGTCGACGACCTAATCAACATGTTGAAACGTCTAAAATCACCTAGTAGTGTCTAGGTTTTTGTTATTTATTATCGTTAAGTTAGGTAACTATTTGTGTTAAGTTAAGTTAATTGTAATGTGTTAGGTTATGTTCATCTTAAAATAATTAAAGCGAAGAAACGTTAGTAAATTGTACAGTGTAAATCTCTGAGTAATAATACACATAACATAACAATAATACAAAAATAATAATAATGTCTACATAGGCCCCCACGAGCTATGTTTGTTTCCTGCGATGCCAAAATATAAACCTCGCCATCTGGATCTACCAAACCCATGAGGTTATTCATAAAGAATGTTATCATCTGCAGGCACTAATGGTCATCCACACAATATGGAGGTGGTGGCACATCATTAGAAGGTTCCCAAGCATCAGAAGGTTAAGCATCCTCTCCATGCTCAACAAGTGCGACGATGCGAGGGTGTGATACAGTAAGGTAGCACTCTAAGTAACCATCCACGCATTGCACAGGTAACTGAACCTCCACTACATGATCTCTAATGGTAGGAGCAGAGCTAATAACGTTACCCATAAACCATCTACCAATGCCCTCAGATGGAATAGCAGTGAGTGGTCATAGGATATCCTGACTATACCCAAATTAGCGCATACACCTCTTAGGTAAGTGTCTAGCCAATATGATCTCCCATCGCAGATGAACTCTATGGTCTGCAAAGGGTGTCCAAACGACATCGTCTAAGGTCACCATATCAATCCTCTTTATGTACTCCGGAAGACCGTCTAGGTGTGCATGTCTGGCCATCCATCTCTTGGCCCGTGTTGAGCCGATAGTGGTAGGAATAACCCGTCTCTCACAAATGGAGGGAAAATGCTTGTATATTCAACAATGCACAAGAACATATGCAAACCAAGAAATTCCAAAATAAGACCAAAATAAATAAGAAAAAAATGAATATTTACACTTGAAATAAACTCATATAACCGGAAAGCTTCCTAGTCTCAAAGATAGTCGCCACTCCAAGTGTAGAATATTAAACAGTCATTGCAGCACATCTTCATGGCCCAACTGACATGGTCAAGGTCACTAAACAGCAACATGTGCTTCGCATAAATATATACATGAGACTTATCCACCAAGATAGTACATCCTACAAGATGTATCATGTATACCCTAGAAGCTACCTTATACATAAACTACTACACCAGCTCGGTATCCTTGTTCTAGAGAGAAGATAGGCTAAAGCGAACACCCCTGTCAAACTTAAACTCATCTATCATCGGCGCCTTAGTAACCCCTAAGTCTTATATAGAAATAATACATGCTAGTTACTGGCTAATGAGAGAAGTGGTGAAGAAACCATCTGGTAATCGTCATCTCACCAAATAGAAGATGTGTGATTTCTCAACAAAGGCTGATAAATAGGGCGTCATCGAGCATGGTCAGCGAACCGTTCGCCAATGAAAGGATACCTCAATCATCTACAACCTCCATGACCTCTCGTGGCATGGAGGCATCTAAGAAATTCTTTAGGCCCCCCTGTGGGTGGGCACCATCAACGGTCATCGGTCATTTAACAAACAAAGTTAAAAGCATCAATTATTTTCAATGTATTAATAATAAATAAAAACAAATTCAACATAGCATATATATACCTTTTCCTACCATAATCTGAATGTCATATGATCGACATATCTAGTGGGCACATAATGGTCAATATGCCCTCTAGGAAACCCGTCATTTGTATGCACAAACGGCTTGTCAAAATCGGAGCAGTAACCTTTGTCTCAACCGGAGGAGTAACCTCTATATCCACCATATAAAGAGCATGTATATCATGTTGAGGAGTAACCTTTGTATCAGTTGGAGCCTTAGTATCAGAATGATAGGGAACCTATATCTCAGCCACCATCTATTTGTCATCCTGACCCTTTACATCCTCAAATGCTACCTAGACATCCTCATCCACTAGAATAATGGGCTCATCTTTTGGATTTTTGGTCCATCCATCAACTATGGATCCTCTAAGTTAGATATTTTGGGGTGAGCGACCCTACTCAGTCATCCACCTGTTATGAGAACCGGATGGGGCTACTCTTTTTTCCAGAAGATGTCAGCCCTCGACTTCATCTTCCCACAGACAAACCCTCGTTGTAGATATGTCACACTGCCTAGAATAATTATCATGTCTGATACTCTAGCCCTCAATGCAAATACAAAAAAAACGATGAAATATGAACTACTATATTTTTTAAAAATCTGAAAATCATCATGGTTTTCCCCTATATTTTTAGATATCTAGTTAATCATATTTATATTTTCCACAACGAGTTTTTTTTGCAAATTTTGCTATGCTTATATGCATTTTTATCTTTTTTTTTTAAATATCTGGTATAATTGCACGCATTTTAATCGATTTTTTTGGAAATAATTGTTTGAAAAAAATGCACTTTTACCATTTTTTTTCAAAAGATCTGATAAAAAATATGCTTTTTTACCAAGATTTTCAAAATATCTCGTAAAAATGCATGAGAAACATGAGTTTTTACCGGACATTTCAAAAAAATCCAATAAAAGTGCATTTGTTTTTTGAAAAATCCGGTAAAAAATTAAAAAAACCATTAAAATTGTATACTTGTCATAAACTCGATAGTTGGAATGAAAATTTTGGTATGAATGAGATCTTAAAAAAATCAAAATGTTAAAAATGCATAGTGAAATGTGTTTTTATTTGGCAACATTATTATGGTAAAATCACAACATTTGGGGGTGCCAAATTAAAATGTGGGGTTGACAAAAAAAAATATTGACACTACTACAAATAATACATCTCACCTCATAAGAGAAATGGATTTTACCTCGGTTACACAACCGAGGTAACGAATGAAGACAGGAAAACTAGCCACTTTAACCATCGATTATTTAAAAATCGAGGTTATAACGGAAATGGTCATTGGTTCAATCCCTAGCAACATCATATTTTTATTTTAAAAATTATGAAGCGCATGTCATTTACCTATCAGTTTTATTTAAAATACGAGGTAATAAGATATATTGGTACGTCAGTTTTGGTTAATAACTGAAGGGTTAAATTATATATATTTCCATATATAATATGTTTTAAAGCTCATTTTGACTTGCCTTTATAATTTTTTACACAGAAACAAAATATTGATAGAATCAAAATCAGATCATTTTAAATGCACAAATTAACATTGTTATCAACTACACATAATACAAGATTTACATTGTTTTCTAAATCAAATGTACAAAGATATTGTTCTTATCAACATAGTATACAAGACTTACATTGTGTTTAAAATATACAAAATCATATCACTAAAACACACAAATAAAAGAATATCAAAAAGTACAAGTAATATACTTACTTTTGGTATTTAGACATTGAAGTATGTCTATGTTTGTTTGTCCTCTGTTGATACCACATGAGCACTCCATAATGGATGCATTCAACAGAGAATCACTAATGCCTGAATATCTTGAACAAAATGAAATGCATTTAACTAAATGTTTCACATTAACTAATATTGCAAATATTTGAAAACATAGATTTAGAAAATGATATGTAAATAAGAATGTAAAATGTAAGTGTTCATCATTGAATCGTATATTTCATCCATGTTGTTGGAGTAACGAACATAAACTGCAGCTTAAACAAATGGTACAATATAATTTTAAGATACGACATAAATTTTACAATTCATTTCTGAAGTTAAAAAGTCACATGGTAGAGGTAAATGATCACACGTAGAACTTTGTGATGGTGGAAAAGTGTTATTCGCTTCATTAATGGTTGATACTAAACCAATTATTACATTAAACGATAGTATTAATTCCATAAGGTTGGTTGAAATCATAATGATATTTACCTACACTGATTCAGTAGCCAATGCAGACTTCAAAAATAGTAAAGTTGAGTGTAGCATGTAGAAATATCAAAGACTTTTTTTTTCAGATTCTACATACACAAAGAAGTAACCTGGAAGTAATATATATATATATATATATAAGCAAAGTCTCCTACATCCTCGTTGTGCCTCTCAAAATATGAGATTCAGAACCTTTGAAACTACTTTCTCAATGTCTTCTTCGTCCAACAGATTATATACCAAACCTATGTTTGTCAAACAATTTTTTGTTTTTGTCTAACCTAACATGTTTTAACATGGTTGGATGAGATTAACCATTTTGAATTTTTAGTGTATCATCTTTTGACACAGACAAAATCATGGAAATAATAGGTGGGCAGGTTAGGGAAGTGAACCAACCACAACCTCCAAACTAAGTTCAAGCAGTTGATATGTTCCCTGAAATATACAGGGGCGAAGAGAATGCAGTATATGGTCAAGCACAATAGGAGAATGTGAATATAGAAAAGCCCAATGCATCTGTAACACCCACGTATAATATATGTCTAGAATACATATTATACATAGTATAATACTGGTTCTTAAATACGTAAGCGCCTAGCAGTAACATTGTATATATTTACATGCCCAAAAGAAACATAACATGGCACAAAACCTACACAAAAGTGTCCAAAATAAAAACTAGGAGCTAGATCATTATACAATGATCTCAAAAAAATATTTACACAACGGAGTAGCTATCCAAACATCAGGTAAGCAAGACATCACTCTATCTTGTCCTTACCCTTCGCCTGCTCAAAACCACCTGAAAAAAATAATCAACAATATGGGGTGAGATAATAATCTCAGTGGATTCCTTATCTTATGGATCCACTAGGCTCTATAGGATTTTCTAATCAATATCCAACTTATACTATGGCAAATTGCAATTAAGGTTCTTTGTATTCATTGTTCAATGGATTCGCATAGAATGCATTTTTTTCTCCATAATTAGGGGCCTGTTTTTTTTAATGTTTTTTTTGTATTTTAAAAATAGATTTTATGAAAATATTTTCTAAAATATTATAAGTTTTTTTAAATTTGTTTTCTATAAATTGAAACATTAATTTTGACATTCTATTATATAAACACAAAATATAATTGAAATTATAATTTTTTTTAAAGTTGTATTTTAAAAAAGATTTTTATAAAAAGTTATTTTAATATCCCAATGATTATATATATATATATATATATATATATATATATATATATATATATATTAATTATATTAGCTATTTTATCAATTAAGTATCTTAAATAATTAAGTGATCAAATAAAGTTAAAAGGATGATTATATTTCATTTAAAAATTATTTAATTAATTAAATAATTGGGTATGAGCTCAAATATGAGTGGATGTCAGGATGGTCCATTTAAAAATAATGAGAACTCTAATTGACCATTACATTATATATAAACCATGGTTTCCAATATACACGTACATAAGCGAATTATCTTTTCTTCTCATTTGAAGTGAATTCTATACATAAGGAGTACCGATTGAGGAAGAACTACAAAAGCCATAAACTTCTGGATTTTAGGATTACCGTCAAAAGGGATTTTTCTCAATGGATTGAGGTATTTCAAAGTTATTTTATCGATCCTTTTATTTTATACATAATTGATTTCCGCATCTAAATTATATATTATAATTTTTTGAGCATGTATGTTTTGATTAATAGTTATTAATCTAATTTTAATATATATATATATATATATATATATATATATATATATATATATATATATAATTTAAGTTATATAAACTATTTTATAAAAATAATTAATATAATACAAAATTAATAAATACATGTAATTAAATAAAATGAGGAATATGTAAGTCTGAAAACAGTCAAAGAGGGGGAGTGAATTAGAAACCTTGAAATTTTCTTGTTGTAAGGATTATTTTTCTGGTTTATAATGGTGTTTAGGAAAGTGGTAAAGTGTAGAAAAATAATGACACGGAGATTTATCCTGGTTCCCTTCACAATCCGAAGGTACATCCAGTCCCCTTTCCAACAAGAAAGAGATTTCCACTATTTGTTTGGACTTGTACAATGACCAACAAAGACCACCAAGAACAAACTCTTGGATTTCCAACGAAGTCCACTTATGAGAACAATCCTCTCAAAGTGACTCTCTTGTTTCTAAACAACAAGGAAACCTTCTTAGTGATAAGAGAACAATCATCTCCTATGCACCTCTTACTATCAAACAAGTAAGGATAAAACACTCACTATTTAATTCCACTAATGCTGGAAAAATTAAGATGTGAAGAACAACAAGTGTATAATTTAAATGGAAGTTTGAATAATCTGGAAATATCTGCACATCAATCAAAGGATTGATCTTCTCCTTTTGGAATAATCAATCTTACAATGTTTATAGAAGTGTTCAAATGATGCATATGAATTTTGAACACTTATCTTTGAAAATAGTAAACAAAGAAAGATTGTGAAAATTAATTTTTAAGGAGGTGATTTGCAATCTGAAAATTTTTAGTTTAAATATCCTTCTATGAACCTCTTTAAACAGGTGCAAACAACCAATGGATGGCATGGTTCATAGAGAAGAAGCCTGAATTGAAAATATGAAAAGTTACAGTTTTTCTACAAAAATTCCCAGTAGTAACCGGTTACCCAAATTGTGTTAACCGGTTACATTAATTGTAACGTTAAGAAAAATTCAAATTTTAAACTGTGTAACCGGTTATCAAGAAAGTGTTAACCGGTTACATGCTAACAAAATCTGCCCAGAAATTGAATTTTGTTTCGGGTTAATCGGTTACCCCAAAAGTGTTAACCGGTTACCACTATTGAAAAAAGGAAAAATTGAGAACTTTTAAAAGCTGTAACCATTTTAAAATAAATTCTAAGTGTCCATATCATATTATGCATGCAACAATCAATTGAACACTTTATATATAAACATTAACTAAGATTAAATTCCAATACCTTTGTGATCAATTTCTGGAGCGACTTTGAGCTATGTATGATTGAAACTTTGTGTGAATTTGCTCTATTGAAGTCTTGATCCATTCTTTGATGATTAACCTTGTACGTGAATCGTTGTCTTCATCAAAATACTCGAGAAGCCATGTCTTCACAGAATAAACTTAACTAATCCGATATTGTGGTTGTGTTCTATTTTATAGAAACCTTGTACAGGTATTTTTAATAACAGTAATTAAAATGAGGGTATTATATTTTTTTAGTTCCATAATTAGTTTTTATTATTTTAGCCCTCTTAAATAAATATTCGTTAACTAAGTTATTCATTTCGGTTAGTTTTAAACTCTAGATATCTAAGCTAGATCATCATTTTTGATAGTGGACTAAAGACCGCATAATTTTTTAAATTTTAATTATTTGATTTTTTTTGTCAAAGAGAAAAGGATTTGATCTTGCAAGTGTATTGGATTTTCTTTAAAACATTAACAACTACTTGTTTATAGATTTCTTCTTTTTCTTCCTTCTTGCTCTTCTACATAATCATCATATTTTTCTTCTCATATCTCCTTCTACATTCATCATCATCTTCACAAAGTTAAAAAATTAAATCGTTCAATTTAAAGGAAGCGCAACACTAACTTAAAATCACTTGCAACACTAATTTAAAATCACTTAGGTGTCACTTTTCATCATTTTGAATATTATAACTCACCATCTAAATATCACTTTACAATTCCATTGTTTTTTATTGACGAAGTTTACCTGTATGCCGTAAGATGTGTTTTTGTTGCCTATTGGTACTTTAGAATACAAGTTCGGTAAAAATGGTGAAAATATTAAGTGTAGAAAGGAAGAGAGAATGGGAGGGTGGTGATTGAGAGTAAAATATGCAATCTATTTATTTATAAGGTATCTTAAGGATATTTATACACAACACATGATGAAGTGCAATTAAGTAACTTAAAAAGATGAAAACTTTTAGATTGTTACTGGTTGATATATTTGTCAACCGATTATATTAATTTACTATTTTAGTTTTTAACTAAATTTATAGAGGTGTAATCGGTTGACATATTATGTCAATCGATCGATTGGTCTTTGTTATTGTAGATTCTATTAGTCAATTTAAAATGGTGTAATCGGTTGACATAAAAGTGCAATCGATTACATGGATGTGAATTGGCTTTTTCTACTCAACTCACCACCTTAATTCATGTGCACCAAGTCTTTCATTCTCATGTTCTTCTTCAATCTCTTGAACACTTCAATTGTGACTCCCTTGGTCAGCAATGGTCACTTGATCTTCACTTTTAGAATACCCCAATCTCAAACTTCCTTCAATAACAAGTTAATTCTCTCAAGTAGTGATACCTAATCTAAATGTGATTGCTCTCTCTCAAGTGAAATTGCGTTCTTAACAAGGTTTATAGTGGAAACGTTATCAGCCATGACCGTTACAACGTGACTCTCTTCGTTGCACAACTTCTTTAACATATTCATCAACCACTACAATAAAAAACACATGTTACCTCGGGTGCGAAATGTATTTTACCTCGGTGATACAAGTGAGGTAATGAAGGAAGTCATGAAAATTTGTCATTTTACCCCTCAGTTTCTGATTAAACGAGAGGATATTTGAAATGGTCATTGGTTCGATCACCACCAATAATATTTTAATATTTTTAAAACTAGCGTCGCATACCTCTCAGCTTATGACCGAAAACGATGGGAAAAATATATTTTTCTAAAATACAAATAACATTTATTATACAAAATATTAAATTAAAGTGTTTACAAATTACATTGTTTACACCGAATATTACTTTGTTTACATTGAATATTATATTATTTACACAAAAGATTAAAGTAAAAATATATAACAAATTTTGAATCTGATTCATCATCATCATTGTAAGTGAAGATCAAATGATGGTTTTTGGTGAAGATCAAATGTTGGAAGTTCATTTCATTGAATCTTGGGAAAAATCAAATATTGAATATTTCGTGCATTTGTTTTTTATATAAAAAAAGAGTTAGATATATAAAATAAATATTCAGTTATATGATTATGTAAGAACACTAACTCTTAGCCCAAATATTTTTCTGCTCTTGCAATCCATCATAGAGAACAATATTTTAATATTTCTGATATAAAACAAATAAGTTTCAGTGTTTTCATGACAAATTCTTTCATGATCATTTTTTTTTATATTCATAATGCTTTTATAATGTAGCATGAACCTTCTAAATGAATGTCTTTTAGGTTTCATGTGGATCACTAGTGGTTGTGTCTTAAGCGTTGATATTCACTAAACTAACGACAAAGATTTGTGTAAGGACTCTGAAGAAACTCAATAAATACGTTTATTTTTCCCTTTGGTTATGACTTAAACCCGAGGTAAAAAGTTTTTCTTTTTAAATAGAAGTTACAATAAATTTGGTACGTTTAACCTCGGTTTCTAAAAGAACCTTGGTAATTGATGAAATCTATTGCCAAAAAAAATGGTGAATTAAACAAAATTAAAGTAACATGTATTGTTTCTTTTTTCAATATATTTTTACCATTCACCAATTTCTTTGTATGTTGCAATATGATTAAGAATAAATTTTTCGATGTTGTCAATCGAAGAAATTAATATATATATATATATATATATATATATATATATATATATATATATATATATATATATATATATATATATATATATATATATATATATATATATATATATATATATATATATATATATATATATATATATATATTTCTTTGATTAACAATATTATAAAGTTATTCAATTAAACATTAACGTCAAGAACAACAACAATACCATTATGTGAGATAGGTTGCAAGAACAAAAAAGTTATTCATTAAAGGTTGGTGTGAGAAGAACAACAACATAGAACCAAACAAAATTCTATCTCACAATTCATCTGACAGAATGATATTTAAGAGTATGGAACGACTGAGCTTGTGAGTTAGATTTAGGGTAAAACTTAGTGAAGAAATCCTTTTATAGTAAAATTTGGATAACATACCCCTCGGTTATTTGAGAAACCGAGGGAATAGAATATTTAATAATAAAATAAAATCTTAAATAATTATAAAGGTGTCACTTTTAAAGAGAAAAAAACAAAATCTCCAGTTGTTGGGATTCGAAGTATGTACCCTGAATTAGTTTATCCCTCAGTTGTATTCTTAAACCGAGGGAATAAATGATAATTTCTTGAAAAAATATAATATTTGTTGTAGTGAACCACATGGCTTGACACGTACACAACGAAGCGGTAATGTACTCGGCCTCACAAGAAGATAGTGATACTAACGGTTCCTTCTTGTAACAACTTAAGATTGGTGTTTCACCGAACATAAAATGTATCCAGTTGTAGACTTTCTATTATATTTATCTCTGCACCGATTGGAATCGGTAAAATTGAGCAAATTGCATTTTCTTCCCTTGTCCATTGTGGGAAAAATAATTCTACAGCCAATCGATCGTTTGACGTATCTAAGAATCCTCTTTATTGCTGCCAAGTGAGACATCTTTGGCTCTCCATGAATCTAAATACCAAATCCAGTCGCATATGGCACAAGTAACACAAGGACCCAATCAGTGTCCTATACTGAGTTGGATTGACATCTTGCTCATCCTCATTCTACGATAACTACAACATTTGTTCATCAGGAGTAACGACCTCATTACAAAGCTTCCTTTTAAGATTCTCCAAAATCTCAAGTGCATGCCTTCTTTGGTGTATGAGCAGTCCCTTCTTGGACTTGTAACACTCAATACACTACACCAAAAACTGGAATAGACAGCGCACCTTAGAGGGCGCTTTATTACAAAAGCGCTCTCTAAAGTGAAGCGAAAAAATAAGGAGCAATAGACAGCGCACTTTAGAGGGCGCTTTTGTAATAAAGCGCCCTCTAAGGTGAAGCGAAAAAATAAGGAGGAGATAGAGGGACAACAATACATGGCGCTTTTTAGAAAGTGCCCTCTAAGGTTACCCTTAGAGGGTGCTTTTAATAAAGCGCTGTTATAAGTCCATGTGCATTTCCAGTTTATAAAGCGCTTCTGGAAAGCCTTAGAGAGCGCTTCCATAAGCGCCCTCTTAGGCCCCCTTTAGAGGGCGCTTTTTTTCCACAAGCGCCCTCTAAGGTCCCCTTTAGTAAACATTAAAATTATAACATACTGCACGTTTTGTTATTTCACTCTCTGTTATTTTCGTTCTTTTTCACGTTAGGGTTCTCACTGCTACGATTTTCGCTACTTCTAAGGAGTTCTCCTTCCACCTCTGTTAGATCTACGACGTTTCCTCCTTCTACCAATCAAAGGTACACGATGCATACATTATTACTTGCACTATTGCTTTGTTTTAGCTTTGCCCCATTTCAGTTTTATGTTATTGTTGTCTATGCTACGTTTGTTTCGACCTATAAAGTTTCAATATTCATAGTCATTTAAATAGTTTGGGTTTATTAGGCAATTGACGGTTGGTTTTTAAATTGCTGAATTTGATATCGCTATGAATCACATTCAAAGACTGTTGTTAGGGTTCGGTTATGGTTGCATTATAGAGACATTAGAAACCTTTGATTCTAGTAACTTAGCGTACATAGCGTAGCTAGTAACTTAAGAAGTTTAGGTATGGATGTTATTTGATAGAGTAAATGGAGACATGAATGCCCTGCACAGAGACTAACTCAATAAAGCGAAATTGTTTTGTCTCATCCCATTTTTGGTTTCTCTTCTGAAATTGTTTTTTGTTTATTCTAATTAGTAATGGATAATACATGGATGTCTTCCAATCGATTGTCGAGAGAGTACGAGAATAGGGTATCAGAATTCGTTAAGTTTGCCGTTGCGCACGCCGAAGACCCCAGTAGAATGATATATCCTTGCTTGGGTTGTTGTTATGGGAAACGGGTTGACTCAGTTCAGTTGATATCGCATCTAATGAGGCATGGAATTGATCGAAGTTATACATGTTGGAATTTGCATGGTGAGAAAAGTAACGAGAATGTTGAACCGGGGGATAGTACGACCTATGCCTCAAACTATAGTGGCGCAGATACATACGATTGTGATCGAGTTGAAGAGATTGCAGAAGCACTTGAAGGAGATCTTAAGGATTGTCCCGAAATGTTTGAGAGGTTGGTAAGTGATGCAGAGAAACCTTTGTATGATGGTTGCACTAAATTCACAAGATTGTCTGCGGTATTAAAGTTGTACAACTTAAAGGCGGGCAATGGATGGTCGGATAAAAGTTTCACAGAGTTATTAGCCCTTTTGAAAGATATGCTTCCTGAGGATAATGTTCTTCCCAATCGAACATATGAGACCAAAAAGATGTTGTGCTCTATTGGCATGAGCTATGATAAGATACATGCATGTCCAAACGATTGCGTTTTGTTTCGAAATGAGTATGCATCGTTAAATGAGTGTCCTAAATGCGGTGTCTCGCGATATAAGACCAAGTTGTCTCCAGCAAAAGTCTTGTGGTATTTTCCTGTTATTCCGAGATTTAGACGCATGTTTCGTAGTGAAACCGATTCAAGACACTTGACCTGGCATGCAGATGAAAGAATTATAGATGGAAAGTATCGACATCCGGCAGATTCACCACAGTGGTTGAAAATTGATAATGATTATCCTGAATTTGGAGAAGAATCAAGAAACCTTCGCTTGGCATTATCTACTGATGGAATGAACCCACACGGTATCCAGAGTATCTCACACAGTACATGGCCTGTGATTATTATGATTTCTAACCTACCTCCATGGCTATGTATGAAGCGTAAGTACATGATGTTGTCTATGTTGATTTCTGGACCTAAACAACCAGGGAATGACATAGACGTGTACTTGAAGCCCTTAATCGAAGATTTAAAGATTTTGTGGGAGACCGGTGTGGAGGTTTATGATGGATATAGGAAAGAAAGTTTCAACTTGAGGGCGATGTTGTTTGGCACAATTAATGATTTTCCAGCATACGGAAATCTATCAGGCTATAGCATAAAAGGTCAATGTGCGTGTCCTATTTGTGAAGATAAAACAGATTGGAAGCGCTTGGAGTTTGGTCAGAAGAATGTCTTTCTCGGTCATCGGAGATTCTTAAATTCAAATCATCACTACCGTGGATGGAGAAAGGCGTTCAATGGAGAGACAGAACAAGGCAGAGCTCCACCTATATTAACGGGTGATCAAATTTTTGAAAAGGTGAAAGATTTGGATACTCAGTTTGGCAAGCCTTTTGCCCAGACACTTGTCAAAAGTGGGTGGAAGAAGAGGTCAATTTTTTTTGAATTGCCGTATTGGAAGTCCTTGTATGTGAGACATTTTCTTGATGTTATGCATATTGAAAAAAATGTATTTGAAAGTGTTATTGGCACGTTACTCAATATACAAGGAAAGTCTAAGGATGGCCTTAAGGCAAGAAAGGACTTGATAGCGATGGGAATAAGAACTGAATTAGGACCCTTGAAGAAAGGAAAACAAACATATCTACCGCCTTCTGCTTATACTCTATCTAGAAAGGAGAAAAAAACATTGTGTAAGTTTCTAAGTGAAGTTAAAGTTCCAGAAGGGTACTCTTCAGATATTAGAAGAATTGTGTCTATGAAAGACCTCAAGTTAAAGAGTTTAAAGACCCATGATTGCCATGTTATAATGGAACATTTTCTCCCAATAGGTATACGTTCTATTCTTCCAGAAAAAGTAAGAAGCTCTATAACTAAGTTGTGTTCTTTCTTCAAGTCAATTTGCAGTAAGGTGATCAATCCTGCGATCTTACCAATGTTGCAACAAGAAATCGTTATTACTTTGTGTGAGCTTGAAATGTTTTTTCCTCCATCATTTTTTGACATAATGGTACATCTAGTTGTTCATCTTGTGAAAGAGACACAATTGTGTGGACCAGCTTATATGAGATGGATGTACCCTGTTGAACGTTATATGAAAATATTAAAAGGGTACGTGAAGAACCGAAGTCGACCAGAAGGTTGTATGGTTGAAAGATACATTGTTGAAGAAGCGATTGAGTTTTGTACTGAATATTTGTCTAATGTTCAGTCAATCGGACTCCCCAAGTCTCAGCTTGTCGAAAAGAAAGAAGGAAAAAATCTAATTGGAAATAAAATCGTGGCAGTATCAAGGGTCGAACGGGATCAAGTGCATTTGTATGTTCTGCACAATGAGAATGAGGTTGAGCCGTATGTTGAAATTCACAAGGATGTTATCCGAGGTTTAAATCCCAATAGAAATGAAAATTGGATAGTACGAGAGCACAATCGATGTTTTATACCTTGGTTTAAGGATCATATTTATTCAAAGTATTATTCAGATCCCGCTTCAATAACAGAAAGGTTGAGATGCTTAGCATATGGTCCAAGTTTCCATGTTTTTTCTTATAGCGCATACGCGATTAATGGATACACATTTTATACCAAAGAACAAGATGATAAAAGTACTATGCAGAATAGTGGTGTCACCGTGGTAGCTGAAGCAATGCACATATCAAGTGTGAAGGACTTAAACCCCAAATTTGCAAATCTGTCGTATTTTGGTGTTATCGAGCGCATTTGGGTGTTTGATTATGAGAAGTTTCAGATTCCTATAATTGGTTGCAAGTGGGTTGAAAATAATAACGACATTCGAATGGATAAGTCAGGATTTTTGCAAGTGGATCTTAATAGGGTGGGATACAAAGATGAGTCTTTTATTCTAGCCTCTCAAGCTAGACAAGTGTTCTATGTCAATGATCCAAAAAGTACGATTAATGGATACACATTTTATACCAAAGAACAAGATGATAAAAGTACTATGCAGAATAGTGGTGTCACCGTGGTAGCTGAAGCAATGCACATATCAAGTGTGAAGGACTTAAACCCCAAATTTGCAAATCTGTCGTATTTTGGTGTTATCGAGCGCATTTGGGTGTTTGATTATGAGAAGTTTCAGATTCCTATATTTGGTTGCAAGTGGGTTGAAAATAATAACGACATTCGAATGGATAAGTCAGGATTTTTGCAAGTGGATCTTAATAGGGTGGGATACAAAGATGAGTCTTTTATTCTAGCCTCTCAAGCTAGACAAGTGTTCTATGTCAATGATCCAAAAAGTACGAAATGATCTATAGTTCTTTTTTCCAACAAAGTAATTGATGAAAACACTGGAGATCAAGGTGATATTGATGTTGAGATTGAATCGTGTACCAGAAATGATCAAGATGAGAATATTATATCAAATGATTCATATATTAGAAATGATCATAATGAGGGTATTTGGATCAATCCAACCGTCCGTGTTGTTAAGAGACATGTAGAACATATTCCAACCAAGAAAAGAAAGAGAACTTAGTGAAAAAGGTACAGGTCAAATGATTTTAATTGTTTTCTTTATTACAGGTAAAATGACTTTTATGATTTTAATTGTTTTTACATTTGTCATCTGATTTTAATTGTTTTCTTTATTACAGGTAAAATGGCTATTATGAAGTCAATCATTCGTGCAAGGGGCAAGGGATACTTGAAAGTATCAATTGATATTTGTTTAGATGGAGATGTTCCATTGATGTCAAGCCTCATTCGCGTAGATGATGATGCTGGATATTTGAAAGTATCCCTCTACGACAATGGAACATGTCCATCTAAACAAATATCAATTCTATCTTCAAAAGATAAGGGACCAAAAATATAAGGGGATTACGCAGCAAATCGAGTCAGTTGCATAAAAAAAAAGGTATAAACACAATTATATGATATGTATGCATAGAAAATGTTAATTCTTGATCTTATATTTCACCTAACTAATTTTATGATATTTTAGGTTCATGCTATTGATATTGAACAAAAAGAGGTTGTTGCTAAGAAGACTGTTGCTAGCAAAAAAAAAACATACATCTCAGAGATGCTTTTGCTACTTAGTTTTATTTCTTTTTAAGTTATGAATTGGTTGTATATTTAGAATCTTTAGAAGTTTTAAACGATTATATATAAGTGGATTGTTGTATATGTATGGATTGTTGTATATAAGGCTTGTTGAATGCAATGTGTGAAAAAGGGCTTCAAATTATACAGTTTTGGGTGTACTGCTTCAATATACAGGTTGTCTAAAATAAATAAATAAATATAGCGCTTTTTAAAAAAAAAATTTAAATAACCACCCACTTTAGAGGGCGCTTCCCAAAATAAGCGCCCTCTAAACCCTTTAAATTTCCACTTTAGAGGGCGCTTTCCAGTAAAAGCGCCCTCTAAACCCTTAAAAGTTTCCACTTTAGAGGACGCTTTCCAGTAAAAGCGCCCTCTAAACCCTTAAATGTTTCCACTTTAGAGGGCGCTTTCTTTAAAAAGTGCCCTCTAAAGTGGCCCTTAAAGGGCTTAAAGAGCCACTTTAGACAGCGCTTTCACCAGGAAAAAAAGCGTTGTCTTTACCTATGCCAGCGCCAGATTAGAGGGCACTTTAAAGCGCTGTTATAGGCCAAAAAAAGCGCCCTCTTTTCCCTTATCTGGCGTAGTGATACCAATGAAGTATGTCATGAGACCATGGTCAGTCATTTTAAACTCCTTCGTAAGCCCACCCTTGAACCTTGAAATGAATTCTTCATCGCTCTCTGTTATTTACAAATCGTCTACACAAAGAAAAAGGATTATCACCCCTTCATTGGTATCCTTTTTCACATACACACCATGTTTGGATACACACTTCTTGAAGCCTATCTCCTTTAAGAAATCATTTATCCTCTTGTTCAAAGATCTTGGAGCTTTTTGTAAACCGTATAACCCTTTCTTCAATTTGCAGAACTTTGACTCTTGGTTTTTCACAACAAAACCATGGGGTTGTTCTACATAAACCTCTTATTTAAGCGGTCAGCTCAAAAACACGGATTTCACATCCATTTGGTATATGGACCAGTTGTTGTTATTTGCAATACCAATAACTAGTCTAATGGTTTCAATTCTAAACACCTGTGAAAATACCTCTTTAATAAAGTCTATGCATTCTTTTTGCAAAAATCCCTTTGCAACTAATTGAGCATTGTGCTTGATTATTTCACCTTTGAGATTTGCCTTTACTTTGTACATCCATCTTACACCAATTGGCTTCTTTTCTTCCGATAGATCAACTATCTCCCAAGTCTTGTTCTTCTCAAATGGATTTCAGCTCCTCCTTCATAGCACAAATCCATTTTGGGTCACCCAAGGCCTCTTCCGTTTTAGCGGGTTCGGATTTGGTCATAAGTGTAAAAGGAAAGAAATCACCATTGTTATTAATTTCGTTATCCTGGAACATCTCACATTCTTGGAGCCTTGCAGACATACCTCTTTGCCTCGTTGATCTCCTCACATTATCTTCCATTTGGGCTTTAACGGTGGTTGGTTCTGCACTTTCCAGCACTACAGGGACAAATTTCTCACCAATGTAACCAGTTGACATATTTGTGCAGCCGATTGCACTCTACTGTACTTCCTTAATTTTGTTGAAAATGATGTCTCGAATGATCACAATCTTTCAATTTGTTGCATCATACACCTTGTAACCACCGGTAGAGTGATATCCTACAAGTATCATTATTTCTCCCTTATCATCGAGCTTATTCCTAAGATGTCCTAGAAGATGTCGATACATTACCGAATCGAAAACTCTCAAGTGACTCGGATTCGGTTTAAATACGGACCATGCTTCCTCCGATGTTATCTTCTAAAGCTTCTTTGTTGGACATATATTCAACAAATGTGCAGTTGTGCCACCGCTACTCCCCCATAACCTTTTAGGCAAGTTCTTCCCTTTTAAAATATTTCTCACCATATTCATAATCGATCGATTCTTTCTTTCGCCAACACCGTTTTATTGTGATGTATATGGTTATATTACTTCATGTACTATACTATCTTGCTAGTTTTTAAGAATATTGGATTTGCCATTTAAAAAGGAGGAACAACGTAGCTTATTATCCGTTTCCTTGTTTTTTATAAACAAAATCATATAAAGAGTACGAAGGGTACTTAACCTTTATACAAATTATTTAAATCCTTAGAGAGAAAAACTATAAGATCTAAATTCCAAGATTCTAAATTACAATCTTTAAACTCTTTGAAATTTACAACCAGCCTCTCCCAAGTTAAGACATTAACTTGGTTTAGCATCTTCCTAACATCTTTAATTCCACCTTCAAATAACACATTGTTTTTACTAGAACACACCACCCAACAAGAAGCAATTCAAATCTTTCCACTCACTCTTGATGGAGACTTGTAGAACTTAGTAAAATGACTAGTCAAAGAAACTACTGCCCCTTTGTATTTTCATCTGCATTAGAAAAATAAAACAACCACAAATAACATGATTTATCCGATAAACCATCCGGGTCCTACAACCAAATGTACTCATCTTCCTGCTGCTGCGACAAACTCACCCAAGCAACGTAACAAACAACTCCTCATACTGTCTTTAACCTTCATCATTTAAACCTGCAGAATTTACACAGAGACTCCACACCTAATTTTTACCAATCTAACTTCCCATGTCCGCCACCTTCGACGAAAAACGCCGATTGGTTTCTAGATATCAAAGGAGAAATTACTCTTTTCAATTTCGATGCCATAACTTTAGCCACAATCTTATACAAACTTGAAACCAAACAAATTGGCCTAAAGTCACTAACCACTTGCACATTTACAACCTTCCGGATTAGCGTTAAAAAGCTTAAAGAAATTACTTTCCATATAAATCTAGACTTTTTCCGTAACATACTTTCTTTACTAATCAAATTTGTCCAAACCAATTTTGAAGCTTCCATTCTTTTGTCAACAAGTAGACTTTCCAACGTCATAACTCGGATTAATGTGTGATTGGTAAAAAAATAAAACTAACATCGAGAGCTACATCTCTTATGAAGACACAAAAGACTAATTATTCATTTTTCTCCTCTTCTTTTACGTGTATGAAATGGAGCAGTTTTCCTAGTATGGACGTCGAGATCTGTCCAAAAGCCCAAATTCCGTATTTTAATGAAGAAAACCTAATTTTCTTGATCTATATTAAACTCAGGTGGAAAATATCATCTTGGAGTAAGAAAAATACGATAGGAACAATGGAAAGCATCAAATTCAACAGATTCTTTCATTGAAGCTTTCTTCCTTATGATCATTAATTGTGTAATGTTTATGACTTTCATTATCTCTTTTCTATAGTTATGAGGAGCTAAACCCTCCAATATTATGGATCATTGTTCTTGATTGAATTTGAAATTCTTGATTGAATTTGAAATTCTTAATTGACATTTGTAATTAAGATTTATTCCTATATGATTTACTTTTCCATGTTTAATTATTTGCTCTTTCTAACAAATTAAGAATTGACTTACGATTACATGTTAGAAAGGAATTTCAGTTGTGACGAATGTTTTAGATTATATATCACCTGAGATTAGGGATACCATCTAAAAATCGCTTTGTTCTTGATAATTATATGGTTGGGTTCATTTACAATTTACTATGGTTATAAGAATTGATTTGAATAGTTAAAGTTTTATTCACAAGGAATTTAGGAATAAATAAACTTAAAGAGGTAGTAGTTTGTAGGAATGAAGCGAGTTTTTATAAGATCAATTTAAGATATCAAATGGGTTCATGTTCAAAACCTCATTCCTAAATTTGACTTACTTTTTCCACTCTATTAAATTTGACTTAGTTTTTTCTTTTTGTAAACAAACAAATCCCAAAACACCCGAATACCTTTTTATTCACCTAAAGTTAAGCCAAATTCTTAAATATAATGCAATCCTTGAGAGTGTGTATACGTGCGTTTTCGACGCCATGAGATTTGGTGTACAAAATGACTGTTTCGACAAATGATGACATGGGATAAAACGATTCGGTTGATAAGTGTAGCTCGACACTTCGACAAAAATGGAAGCTTTGATATTTCGACATGATATGTGCAGCTAGAAAAGTACTTTGACAAGACATGGAAGACATTGCAGTATCTTGATAATTCGACAAAAAATCCTAAAGGAAGACGTCGTTTCGACTTAAAGTGTAAATTTGAATTTAAAAAGTTGTAACGTT
The DNA here is from genome assembly GCF_024323335.1 of Lathyrus oleraceus. NCBI lineage: Eukaryota > Viridiplantae > Streptophyta > Magnoliopsida > Fabales > Fabaceae > Lathyrus > Lathyrus oleraceus. The sequence goes on from NC_066579.1 coordinate 452,258,581, forward strand.
TGACAGAAGACGCGTGGAAGCATCTGGCGAAAAGATGAAAGTCGTTCGTCACAGTTTTAGGATTTAACCGTTAGTGACAGTTATGTTATTTGTATATAAATAGGGTAGTTGTTACCAGAAAAGTGTGTGAAAATTTACTTGTACAAAATTCCTGAAAACGCTCAAAGTACCCGTGTGAGAGAAAAGAGTCATATTTGGAAAATGTATGTGTAAACAAACACCAATTCCTTCAAAGTTTATTTTATAAAGTTTAAAGTTCTTTACAAATCTCTTTTATGTTTTCCAGTCATTTATCTTTCTGCACTTCCTCCTTTTCGACACTTTACATTTTGTCAGTTATTTTCCGCCATTTACTTTATCTTGTTAAATTTACATCTACTTAACGTTTTAATCAACATATTTCGACGTAAAACACTTAGAGAACAAAAATGAAATACATGAAAGTGATTCTAGACATCTTCAAGACCATCTAGATCTGCACATGTCCTAGGATTTGTGTGGTTGATCCTGCAAGTAACCCAATTCTACAAGTTTTGGTAAACCAGAGGTTGTTCGCAAAAATTCACAGCGAACAAATTGGCACGCCCAGTGGGACAGTGCAGAAATCTAGAAATTAGGATAATCACTAATCAAAATTTGTTCTTCATTGTATGAGACTGAGAAGCGGTAAATTAGCCGTATCCGAAGTAGAAATACCTAAAAGAACAAGAGTAAGGAAAATGGCGAACCAGCCAAATAATCCAAACGAATCCATCCCAGTATCCAACCATGCCCCTTCGACAGAAGGCAATATAGGATCGGTCCCTGTGTCAGAGGCTGTACCTTCGTCAACAGGGTCGATACCAGCGGTTTCGATGTCGCAAAACGCGCCTAGTTCGTCCTTCAGGGCACAACAAATGCCCGTTGGGACACCCCCTCCTGTGGGGAACACTTCTAGGCCTTTTTTAACAAATTTCACCTTGCCTCCGCCTGGTAGGGAACAACCCTTTGGAATGCCAACTTCGGTGATGGCAAATTTACACAATTCCCCGTTAATATATTCAGATTCAATGGCCAACGTGTCTTCACCCTTACAAGGGTCAGGATATGGTGGAAACATGAATAGATTGAATCAACAACCACTTTACGTGTCGCCGATAACAAATAATTCGGCGCAAGTAATTAGACAGCAGATGGACGAGAGTAATCATGATATGGTCCAAATGTTGACGCAACAAATGGGAGCGGTGTTTAACCCACTAATACAAAACACCACTCAAACAAACCAAGTGTTGGCAGCGCAGATGACGCGCATTGCCGATTTCTTTGGGGTCCCTCAAACTCGACATAGAGAACAAGTGATTCATAACCCAATGGTAGCGGTCCAGGAAGAGCCTACGATAAACCAGATACCATTGGATAATCCTCAAACAAACGTCAGAAACCGAGAGGATGTAGTCGAACAGCCTCGTGTCGAAATCCCCATTCCGCAAGAGCCTAGAAGGATAGTAATCCAGAGAGGCCAGGACACGGATGCTGTATTGCAACAACGGATACGGTATAATAATCCTCCTGTCGAAAACAATTTGGCAGCCATGGTCGAAACGATAATGGCACAAAATGGGATGAACATGGGTTTACAAAGGCCTAGTTACGCATCCCCACTATCGGAATATATTCTGCAAGAAGAACTGCCACCAAGGTGGAAAGTCCCTAAGTTTACAAAGTTCTCAGGGGACACTAGTGAGTCCACTATAGAACATGTGGCACGTTATCTGATAGAGGCAGGGGAGATAGCCCGTAATGAAAATCTGAAAATAAAATATTTCCCTAGTTCCTTAACAAAAAACGCGTTTACTTGGTTTACATCTTTGCCTGCAAACTCAGTATACACGTGGACCCAATTAGAAAGGCTGTTCCATGAACAATTCTACATGGGACAAACAAAAATAAGTCTGAAAGAATTAGCCAGTGTCAAGAGAAAACACTCTGAACCGATAGATGATTATTTAAATAGGTTCAGATTGCTAAAGGCTAGATGTTTCACCCCAGTGCCAGAACATGAGTTGGTCGAAATGGCCGCAGGGGGACTAGACTATTCTATAAGGAAGAAACTAGATACCCAGTATTTGAGGGATATGGCACAATTAGCGGATAGAGTGAGACAGGTCGAAAGGTTAAGGGACGAAAAATTCAGGGTAAATAAGAATAAAAAAGAAAGGGTAGCCTACGTAGGGGTTCGCCAAGATGATGAGTTCGACGAAAACGAACCAAGCAGCTTCGACGAACAAGAGATTGACCTAGCAGAACTAAAGCAAGGGCCACCCTATTCGTGCAAAGTACTAACTCCGTCGAACGGAAACCCAGTCGAAACCAACGATAAGTTCCCCAAAAGGACTTATACGTTCGACATCACCAAATGTGACGAAATCTTTGATCTGTTGGTTAAAGATGGTCAATTAATAAAACCACCAGGCGCTAAAGAACCGCCTATGGAACAATAGAAAAAGAGAGGTTTTTGTAAATACCATAATTTTCTGGGCCATAAGACGTCTCGTTGTTTCCTTTTCAGGGATCTCGTTCAAAATGCTATCCGTGACGGAAGGCTGAAGTTTGGTGACAAACCAAAACAACAAATGAAGATCGATTCGAATCCTATGCAAGCAGTCGAAGCCCACTACGCTGAACCATCCGTCGTGAACGTGGTGGAGGCCGAAGTTGCTCCTGATGGCAATTTGGAAATGGTGGAAGCCCCTGGAAGTTTCGACGCAAATGTCAACATGGTCGAGATTGCTGATGATCTCGCAAGCCAGAAGAGGATAGAAACTGCTGAAGGTTTCGACAAGAAGGATGGTGATGATGCTGTCGAGAATGTGGAGTTTCGACAAGAGGAGAATTGGGACCGCTTGGGTCAGCCAAGTGGGAAATATGATTATCTTGTGAAGTACAATGCGCCGGCAAGCTCCCAGATCGACATCAACACAATCCGACCAAGCGGTTGGGGAGATGCTTCTTCAGACAACGATGAAGAAACAGTCGACGAAATTAAGCATTCCCCTAATACGAAAGAGAGGGTTACTGAAGACCTCGTGATTGAAAACAAGGCTGCTGAAGGCCTTGATTCTAACAAAAAGAAGAAAGGTGATATCGCCACCTGCGTCAACACTATGGGGCCTTTCAGTAAAGAAGTCACAAAAATCAAAGCGGAAGCCGCTAACGGTCCTTCGAAGCCCGTGATCAGTGGGATTCTGCGTAGGACAATGGAAGACCCCAGAAGAAATTGGAACAAATGCTGTTGCAAACATGGTCCCAGGACCATATCTTGGTGTTGCTGCCCAGAGAAAGAGTTCGACCAGACACCAAAAGGCGTCGAAGGCGAAGAAGAGAGGCTCATTAGAAAGATGAACGAATTAAGCATCGCCGACGAACGAAATGTTGGGGTAAATATGGTGGAAATATCTCAGAAGGACCAGGTCGAAGAGGGCGAAGATCGTCGTCGGAAAGAACACCAAAGGCTGGCGTATCCTAGAGAGGAGGAAAACTTAATGGAATTCATCAAGAGGTGCCAAAGGATGAAAACCGAAGTGATGTTGTGCCCACGCTGCAGCGCAGTCTTCGACAGGAAGGCAGCAACCAACCTGGAAGCGGTTGATAAGACCAAGAGGAAAGAGAATTGGGGAACAGTGAGATATGACCCAAGGAGAAGTGACCACCACCAGTGGAGGCACGGAGAGAGACGCCAGAACACCTATAAACCATCTGACAAAGCAACGGACGACAAATGGGTTCAACTCATTAGGGACGCCCAGGGGCAGAATAAATGGGGAAGGTTTGAGGTTCAGAGAGGCGCGTCGATGGAGGGCAAGAAGGAAATGGAAAAACACAGGCCAAGACCATACCCTTCAGAGAATTACAAAGGCAAGAATCCCATGTCCAGATCCCAATGGAGGAGGTTCCAAAGGCAGAAGAGGGAAGAAATAGAGATGGCAAAAAAGAACATGAATGGTCCAGACGAAGCAGAATCTAGCAACAATCGTCAGACAAGGAGCAGGAAAGAGACTCCCCTCCAGATCAATCCTAGCAGAGTTGTCGAATCGGTGGCGTCGAAGGAGAAGATGCAGGAAGATGATGAAGTAACCGACAATTTTAACTCTGACTCGGAAGCATCCTTCAACGTGATTTGCAACGTGGTCTCTGTTCTCCCTAGAGACTATGATAGAGTCATGGAAATTGAGGATGAAAGAGACGAAATGGAAGAAGAAACAATGGCACACAAGCCCGTCTGCTACTACGTGATGAACAACGGATGCGTCGAAGAGCAGAACGCTTTCTTCGAAAGACCAGACGACTCCATGAAAGCGCATTTGAAACCTCTGTTTATAAAAGGAAAGGTGGAAAATGCTGGTGTGAATAAGATACTGGTGGACGGGGGAGCGGCAGTGAATTTGATGCCCCACTACATGCTGAAGAAGATTGGAAAAGACGATTCGGACGCGAAGCCTCACAACATGGTGCTGTCGAATTACGAAGGGAAGATAGGAACAACTATGGGAGTCATCCAAGTGAACTTAACTGTAGGAACCATAACAAGGCCTACAATGTTCATAGTCATCGCTTCGAAAGCCAACTACAACCTGCTGCTTGGTAGGGAGTGGATTCACGGCGTAGGAGCTGTACCCTCTTCAATGCACCAGCGGATAGCCATATGGAGGCCAGATGGAATCGTCGAAAACATCGAGGCTGACCAAAGCTACTTCATGACCGAGGTGAACACTGTCAACAGCCAAAGCTTCGACAAAAACCTGGCTCATATACCTCCCTGCAGCCCGGCAGAATTCGACTTGAAGACGACAGACAATGCCTATTGTTCCATGTACCTGCAGTCTCTGCTAGGGAAAATCAACTTTCTCAGAAGATTCATCTCCAACCTCAGTGGGAAGACACAAGCTTTCTCTCCTCTGCTTCGACTAAAGAAGGAAGACTTCGCATGGGGGCAAGAACAGCAAGAGGCTTTCGACAAAATCAAGGAGTACCTGGCCAATCCCCCAATCCTGATGTCTCCTTGCAGAAAAAGAAATATGAGATTGTACATTTCGGCATCAGACAAAACATTAGGAAGTATGTTGTGTCAAGAAGATGAGAATGGCGTCGAAAGGGCCATTTATTATCTCAGTAGAGTTCTGAACGATGCCGAAACTAGATATAGCATTATAGAAAAATTATGCCTGTGTGTATATTTCTCTTGTATCAAATTAAAGCATTATATAAAACCTGTCGATGTATATATTTCTTCCCATTTCGACGTAATAAAGTATATGTTATCTAAGTCTATTTTACATAGTCGAATTGGAAAGTGGGCTTTGGCTTTAACAGAATACTCCTTGAAATATCTGCCTTTAAAAGCGGTGAAAGGACAAGTGGTCGCTGATTTCATAGCGGACCATTCTATAAACGAAGATGTGGAGTACGTCGAATTAGAACCTTGGAAACTGTACTTCGACGGTTCCAGTCATAAAAATGGAACTGGCGTTGGGATGTTGATTATTTCTCCCGACAGAATTCCAACAAAATTCAAGTACAAAGTGGAAAGTCTGTGTTCAAACAATGAAGCAGAATATGAAGCTTTGATCGCTGGACTTGAAATCTTGTTGAAATTGGGGGCAACGAGAGTCGAAATAATGGGTGATTCCGAACTGGTGATAAAGCAGTTGACGAAAGAGTATAAGTGTGTGAAAGAAAATTTAATCATGTACTTTGTAATAGCCAACAGACTTCTCAAAGAGTTCGACAATGTCGTCTTCAGGCACATTCCCAGGTTGGAGAATCAAGAAGCAAACGATCTTGCCCAACTAGCATCCGGATACAAAGTGTCGAAGGAAAAGTTAGAAGAAGCCATTGAAGTCAGAAGAAGAGTCGTATCCACCAAGTTGTCTCCATCAGATCTAGAGTCAATAAGATTAGGATACGGTGACGAAGAAAACTTTGAGATATTCAACATAGATGATTCAGGGATAACAGACTGGAGAAGGCCTGTCAAGGATTATCTACAAGACCCAAATCAGAAAGCAGAAAGAAAGATAAAATACAGAGCTTTGAGTTACGTACTTTTGGGAAATGAATTGTTCAAAAAGACTGCAGAAGGAGTTTTGTTGAAATGCCTGAGTGAGGACGAAGCCTACATAGCCTTGTCGAATGTACACAGTGGAGCGTGTGGCGCACACCAAGCAGGTCACAAAATGAAGTGGCTATTATTTCGACAAGGAATGTATTGGCCAACAATGCTGAAAGACTGTGTCGAATTCGCAAAAGGCTGTCAGGAATGTCAAGTACATGCAGGCATACCCCACGTCCCTGCAAGTGAGTTGCACTCAATTATAAAACCTTGGCCATTCAGAGGATGGGCGTTGGACTTGATCGGGGAAATTCGACCAGCTTCCTCAAAAGGACAAAGGTACATTTTGGTTGGGATAGACTATTTCACAAAATGGACTGAAGCTATACCATTGGCGAATGTGGATCAAGAAGCAGTCATAGACTTTATCCAAAAATACATAATTTACAGATTTGGGATACCTGAGACAATAACAACAGATCAAGGATCTGTGTTCACCGGTAAAAACATGCAGAAATTTGCACAAGAAACAGGTTTTAAGCTCCTTACTTCGACACCTTACTACGCTCAAGCAAATGGGCAAGTTGAAGCAGCCAACAAGGTAGTGATAAACTTGATTAAGAAGCATGTGGGGAAAAAACCTAGAAATTGGCATAAGACTTTGGATCAAGCCTTGTGGGCTTGTCGAACGTCCCCCAAAGAGGCAACGAATTCGACTCCATTCAAGTTGACTTACGGACATGATGCAGTTTTGCCAGTCGAAATATATCTGCAGTCAGTTAGAGTGCAAAGGCATCATGAAATCCCATCAGATACATATTGGAGTATGATGATGGACGAACTAGTTGATTTAGACGAGGAAAGGCTGCGCGCGCTAGACCTAATAAGAAGACAAAAGAAGAGAGTCGAAAGGTTTTACAACAAGAGAGTAAGATTCAAGACCTTCTTAATAGGTGACCTTGTGTGGAAAGTAATCCTTCCTATGGATCGAAAGGATAAATTGATGGGAAAGTGGTCTCCTAAATGGGAGGGACCTTTCCAGGTTTTGAGAATATTTTTGAACGGCGCGTACGAAATAGAAGAAATAGAGAAGGATAAGAGAATCCTAAGAATAAATGGCAAGTATTTGAAAAAATATAAGCCTATATTGCAGGAAGTAAAAGTAGTAACAGAATAAGTGCAAAACATAAGTGTGATAAGATGGGCCAAATAAAAATGGCATTCAAAAGTTATTACAAAGAAAGCCTCAAAGGGCTGAGAGTTGCTAAATAAATTCGACTAAAAAATTAAAATTGGCAAAAGTATCCTTCAAAGTGGCGAACTTCTGCCTCTGGAGTTGGAGTCGATGATCACAAAGACTTTTGTGAGTAGAGAGAGTCTCAATCTCCTGACTAAGTTGATGGGCTTTCTCTGCATGTCGAATACCCACCCTCAATTCTTCGTCAATCTCGCTCTGCTTGGGTTGCTGAATGGATGCCTTACGTTTCTCCTCTTGAGAGATCTTTTCTTGAAGTGCTGCTATCTGTGTTTTCCATTTTTGAATATTGTCATTGCAAGCAGCAACTTCTTCGACATACGTTTCGGAGAGCTTTTGCAATTTTGAAACTTTGTCGGTCGAAGTCGAAACAGCATCCCATTCGGCAGTTTGAGTTTCAGACTTGGAGGAGATTTGATTGGTAAGATCCCTTTGACGATGGAGATCTGCAGTGGCCAAGTCAATGAGAGTCATCAGCTCCATCACAAAACTTCCAATCTCAACAGAAGCTTCCAGGACATTCACTTGCTTCAAAATTTTCTTAAGACCAATTTGAGCAAGGGAATTTTCTTCCAAGACTTTAAACAAATCGACATCAAGGATTTTCGTTTTGATTTTGGTCAGGAGGTTGCCAAGTGATGGTGCTTCAGAAGTTTCCCCAGAAGTGGTCGAACTACTCTGCGAAGAATCCTGAAAATTAAAACGGGTGCTAAGCATGGCTTTCAGATACTCCAAAGGTCTTTGCACTTTGAGATTTTCAAGCTCCTCGCGAGAGAAACTGGTCGAACCAGTTGATTTGCCACTCCCTTGGGCCCGGTCAGGAGCAGGTGGAGTGTTTCGCGTCGAAGTATGCTCAACCTCTGTTCGTTTCGACTGGTTGTCCCCATCTCTGGCAGCTCCATCTTCAGGATCGTCTTCGACCACAACCTCCATTTCAATATCATCACCCTGAGGTGCAACATGTAATCCTGGATGAGGAGGAGATTCATCTTCAGAAGCTTCACCCACTGTAGTGTCGAATTCTCCTACGGTTTGCATATCGTGGTCACTTGTGGGGATATCTTCCTCTGGGGCTGTTTCCTCCAGAATTTTCTCAGGTGTTCTTTCGACAACCACTTGTTCCTAAAAATAAATTCTAAGATTTAGAAGAAAAGATGTAGGAAAGGTGAACATATGCTGTCAAAATAAAAAAAAATTACCTCAGGAATCTCAGTATTAAAGCTGGATTTCCCACTCTCTGTATCTTTCGACTGATGTTTAGCAGGGGGAGTACTGGCAGAATCCTTCCTAGTTGGTTTAATGATAGATCTTTGGGAAGAGACCTTCGTGAGTTTCTTCTTCTTCTGAGGGGGAGGGATTAACTCTGGAGATTCGTCACCAGACTCTTCACTGGGGACTTTAGCCTCTTCTTTCTCCTCTTCACTCTTTCTCTTTTGGATTGTTGGGGGTTTTCGACTTACCTAGTCATGCAGGCCAAAGCCAGTTAGTTTTGAAAAAGGGAAGATGAATGATAAGAAGAGAAGTTTTGTACCTTTGTCGAAGGCTTCTTAGCAGTACTGGGCGTCGCTTCGACAACAGCTTTCTTAGCAGGGATCTTCACGGCTAAGGAAAGAAAGAAAATTCAGAAACAAATATAAGAGAGACATGATAAGACAGTTAGAATAACAGAAGGAAAAATCATGTTTTTCTGTGAACGCCTTCAAGAATGGGATCTTCCACGCGAACGTGTTCTATTCCAATATGAAGGTGTCCTGGATATTCGCCCAGATGATACTTAGTCGGAACCACACGCTCAGCAGGTTTTTGATACTTTTGACGAAGAATTTTCATAAAATCCCCACAAAGGAACCAGTCTGGAAGTGGAAAACCAAACGCCACCCCAAAGTCAGCAGTTGGCAAAGGAGGAAACTTTGGTGGATGACAATTGAAAGCCAGATCATAGCGCGCCTCTGGTGAAAGATTGGAAGGCAATGACAGTTTTTTAAACTTCTCTGTCAATTTGCGTTCTAATTCAGCCGCTGCTTCGCATATGGTTCGACTAAGATCATCAGGTCTATACGCAGTTTCAAAATATTTTTGAAATTTCTGTATTTCCTTAATATGTCGTTGAATACCTTTTTTGGTCCGATCCTACACAAAAGCGAAAGCATTTGTCAAATGTGTAGCAAAAGCAGCTACGTCGAAAAATTTGTTGGAATAATAATCCTTCCACCATTCATCAAACTCAGGAGTGCATAGGAATGATGGTCGAAAAATAACTGGTCGAATGTCGAGAGAATCATCAGCTAGTTTCTTCGACAGCTCTTTGCCTTCGTCTTCAGTGTGAAGGGAGTTATAAAAAATGATGGACCCCTTTTTGGGGAATATAGGTTGAGGTTTGATTTGGATCAGACCAAACTGTCTAGAAGCAAGGTTGGGTTGATAAACTATCAAAGCAATTTGGTTTTTAGTGGTGTTACGATAAGAAAAAAGGAGCCTAGGGGTTAAGAACGATTCCCAAACATTCAGAAATGTATTTTCGTCCTTTTGCATCTCCAAGGGCAGTTGTTGGGTAAACCACTTAGGTCCGATTTTTCTATCAGCAAAAGGTGCCATGGTCGAAGTAAATTGATGACTTTTAGCAAACATCATAACATAGCTTTTAAAAGCCTGTCGAAGGCTGATTCCTTCATCAGTTGGCGTTATTAGCACTAATCTTGGCCATTCGACAGTCCTATTTTGTACTTCTTCTTCATCTATTTCTGGTGCTACAGGAAGATTGGCTTCAAACGTGGCATTGAGCCATAATTGCAAGAGTCAGAAAGGTCCTGATAAGTTGATCTTCCCTTGGGTTTTGGTGTTTTTTAAAAAATGTACGCTCTCACTCAGAGATTCATAAAGGTTCGCCAGAATCATTTCGCTCAAGCATAGTTTTGTGCCTGCATGAAGCTGATTGGCTATGGTGATAAATCTCTTGGCAACTTGAAGAGAGCGAGAACAGAACACATATTTGGATAGCCACAGTGTTAGAAAAGCTATATGTTCGACATCTAAAACTTCAGCAGTACTCTTATCGTGATAATAGGACATGAATAAGGAGTAGGGTGCAAGGCTAGTCTCGAAAGCAATGGTATCTTCATTTAAGACAGTAGGGTCGAAATCTATACCATTGGGATGAAGACCAACAATGGCTGCTGCGTCGAAAAGGGTAGGCGTAACCATCCCACAAGGAAGGTGAAAGGTGTTGTAAGTACTATCCCAAAAGTAGAGAGAAGCCAAAAGCATATTTGGACAAATATTGGGTCCTACTCTCGACAACTGGATAAGGTCGAAAATGCCTACCTCTTTCCAAAAAGGCCCTTTAACTTTTTCGATTTTATCTAACCAAGATACGTAATCAGAAGGATCTTTCGACCATGGGCAAGTTCTAAAAATCCTGGGATAGTTCAAATAGGCTAAGTCCAACTCTCCAATATCCGTCGAACTCGATGCATCTTTTTGTTCTACAACTTTCTCTTTAGGCTGAGGTTTTCTTCCAGCACCTATGGGTTTTGTGTGAAAGTAAGATGGAAAAAATTCTCTTAAACGCTCTGGTTTAATCTCTGGATTTGGAAGGGGACCTAACATAGCGTGATAATTTCCAGAAATAAGAACAGGGATTAGTACCTGAGATTTATAGATGCAGTCTTTTTCTTTCTCATTTGGAGGTTCCGGAACATACTGTTGATTCCCAATGGTCATTGGCCCTTTTAAATCATGCACAGGAGGAAAAGTTGAGTCTTGTTTCTTCTTGGAATGTTTACTGCTTGAGGGTTTTTGAGGCGCCATTGCTAGAAGAACTTAAGAAGATTTCTCAGAAAATGTGAAAAGCTTGAGAAATGGGTATGAGGAAAGGAAATCTGAAACGGAAAAGGGTTTAAAGAAAAGGTTTATGGGTATTTATAGGAAGAAGATGTTGAAACGTTTTAGATGGTAATGGTGTTAGTGGAACACGTGGCCATTTCTGATGGGAATGATAAAGAGGTGGAAGTTGAAAAGAGACCATGATGTGAGGAAATGATGGAAGTAGGCTGTGAACGTGGGTTAGACGTGACATTGTGGAAAAAGTGTAATGATGAACCTGCATTGGAAATTGAGATTATCAGACTTGCATTTAATGAAGATTAAAATGACATGGCATCAAAACACTGGTTGACAACAAATGACTGTTTCTCCAGAACAACAGTCGAAACGTCTTTGCTGGGGGGCAATTTGTATACGTGCGTTTTCGACGCCATGAGATTTGGTGTACAAAATGACTGTTTCGACAAATGATGACATGGGATAAAACGATTCGGTTGATAAGTGTAGCTCGACACTTCGACAAAAATGGAAGCTTTGATATTTCGACATGATATGTGCAGCTAGAAAAGTACTTTGACAAGACATGGAAGACATTGCAGTATCTTGATAATTCGACAAAAAATCTTAAAGGAAGACGTCGTTTCGACTTAAAGTGTAAATTTGAATTTAAAAAGTTATAACGTTTGACAGAAGACGCGTGGAAGCATCTGGCGAAAAGATGAAAGTCGTTCGTCACAGTTTTAGGATTTAACCGTTAGTGACAGTTATGTTATTTGTATATAAATAGGGTAGTTGTTACCAGAAAAGTGTGTGAAAATTTACTTGTACAAAATTCCTGAAAACGCTCAAAGTACCCGTGTGAGAGAAAAGAGTCATATTTGGAAAATGTATGTGTAAACAAACACCAATTCCTTCAAAGTTTATTTTATAAAGTTTAAAGTTCTTTACAAATCTCTTTTATGTTTTCCAGTCATTTATCTTTCTGCACTTCCTCCTTTTCGACACTTTACATTTTGTCAGTTATTTTCCGCCATTTACTTTATCTTGTTAAATTTACATCTACTTAACGTTTTAATCAACATATTTCGACGTAAAACACTTAGAGAACAAAAATGAAATACATGAAAGTGATTCTAGACATCTTCAAGACCATCTAGATCTGCACATGTCCTAGGATTTGTGTGGTTGATCCTGCAAGTAACCCAATTCTACAAGTTTTGGTAAACCAGAGGTTGTTCGCCAAAATTCACAGCGAACAGAGTGATATTTTGGATTTTCCCAATATTACTATATTGATAGATTAATTCACTTGCTAATTTATCGACCAGGTTCTAGGCAGTCCTGGTTGTCGGGGACTTCCAAATATTATAGAGCTTATAGTTTTATTTTAGTTGAAAATTTGACGCTCTGCGACTAAAATTTTTATTTTTACAACTAACATGTTTCTAACATTTGTATGCGAGGAGAATACTTAGTTAATTTAAATTTTGACGTAGAAATCGCATTCAGCTCAGAAAAGCTCGGCTGTAAAAACTTGAGGAGCAAGAGGAAAATATTTCTCATCCATCAAATGCATAATCAAATAAAGACTTAGAGGACCCAATGGATGAAAATCAACCAGCACTTGAAAGATTACTCGGATACTATGGAAGAGAAAATGCACTGGGAGGTACAGTGACAATAGTAAATTTTGTAAAAATATAGATTTTTTAACTATTCTATTTTCAAAAATAAAATAGTGGTATATTAAAATATATTATTATAATTTAAATAGTCTTAAATTGCATGACATATTTTTTATTTTCATCCCATTTTTTTAAAATAATCCATAGATGTTAAAATCATTTACCTTTTAATATCTAAATTTAAAGTCTGCAGAAAAATTAAGATATCTGCAGATTTTTCTAAAAATTTTAACTTTAAAAATTAAAAACAAATAAAAATTCAAACCTACAAACTGTTTAAACCTACATTTATTTAAATGATCTCTTAAAGAAGAAAGCGGAAGCATGAGAGAATACAAGAGAGATTTCAGATATTAAAATACCACAATTTCTTAGACCGATGGTATTAATTAAACTTGCAGGTTATACATACGGTTAACTCACATAAACATTATTTTATTATTTGATAATTATCATCATACTTCAAATAATGAGCCAGAAACTCATTAGTACATACTTTCTGGTGTCATTTATTTATTCATGATATATGATATGGCTTCTATAGCTTATAACTGAAACATATGATGATATGAATCATATACTTAATATGGCTTCTGGCCGACATAGTTACCAGGTGGATCATAGTTGCAAGTAATGAAAGTTCCTCCATTATTACATCTCACTTTGGCACATCCTAGACGAACTGAGTTTCTCCAAACAACCTGAGTATAATGACCACACACTTTACGAGCAGCACATGTATTACTGTTATAATCATAGTCGGATTTCTCATTAACCCACAACTTCACTGCATCTGTGCCGCTCATGCCACCGGTGCTCATCGCAATATTCTCCCCGTAACGGCCACCACCACCGGAGTGGATCAGTTGACAATCCTTGCGCTGATTAGCATAGTTTTGTGCAAAAGCAGCAACAGTGTTGTCCCAAACAATGTTTGAAACACCAACCTGAGATCTTGCTGCGTTGTGGGCGTTCACGTAATCTGCTGGTGAGTCTTGTGCATATGCAACGTGACTCCCCACAATGAATATTAATCCCAAGACACACAATATAGAAAATGAACTCATTTTAGTTATTACAATTAATTTCTGAAATGCTAAATGTTGTTTGATGAAAGTTGATGAGGCTCTAGGGATGTATTTATAGGAACATTTTACGTAAATTTTTTGAAGATTATTCTTCTCGTGGTTACTCCGTAAGAAAAACAAGTGGCATGTGTAATAGAATTTTCAAAAATGAAATTGCGTCCATGACTAGAAACACATGGCTGCTGATTTCAACCAATTGTAATTAAAAAATTAAAGATAAGTGGCTATCAATAACTAAACAATGAGAAGATGGACTTGATTATCCATATTAAAGTTCTATTAATTATTTATCAAACAAAACATAATTTATTTTCTGTTATACTCTATCATTAAAATTTAGCTATAAGTGAGAAGGTTATTTTTCGTGTAGAAAAATAAGGTTATTCTGTTAGAGAAACAAGTGGCATGTGCAGTAGAGTTTATAAAAATTAAATTGCGTCCATGACCAGATAAACTAGCCTCCTAATTTCCACCAATTATAATTTATTTCTCATTAAGGTATATTAGTTTGAAGGGCATCAAGTAGACTTTAACTTCGTGATGGCTAATTCATAAATTGTTATTATTCTTCTTGTTCAATATCGACTATTCAACAAGATTGAAATATACTAACCAACGGTTGAATCATGAGTGAAAAATATTTGTTTATATAAATTTTTGATAATATTATAAAATATATATATATAATATAAATGAATGGATCAACTTATTTGAAGAGTAAGTTTTTTTTAGTATATTCCAAATCATAGTTTTTAAATAGAATTTAATCTAATGAGTCATTAAGTAAAAATATTAATTAACAATTATATTAGATTTAATTTAAAGGCAATGATTTAGAATAAACTAAGAAAACTTACTCTTGAAGTAAGTTGATCCAAGTTGATCCCATATATATATATATATATATATATATATATATATATATATATAGATAGATAGATAGATAGATAGATAGATAGATAGATAGAGAGAGAGAGAGAGAGAGAATCAAATGACACTAAAGTGTCAAACTTAGTAACATGACACCTCCGATAATTCTTCATCTTATGTCTATATAACAAAATATACTGTTGGATTGAAAATTATTATCGTATAGATCATTAAGTTTAATAAGACGTTCGTTTTTATATATCTCGTTAAAATGGCAAATGATTTTCGATTGATATTAAATTTTATAGATATGATCTATATGATAATAGCTTTCAATCCAACGGTGGATTTTGTTATACGAATATGTGGTAAAGAGTTATCGGAGATGTCAAGTTACTAAGTTTTACATCTTGGTGTCATTTGATCCTGACTCGTTTATATATATATATATATATATATATATATATATATATATATATATATATATATATATATATATATATATATATATATATATATATATATATATATATATATATATATATATATATATATATATATATATTAGAAAATTGATTGTAACTTAAATTGATCGATGCTAGAATCGTGAAGAAATTACTTTTCTCATAGTATTTGCAGCACTTTCATATTGTCTTAGAGTTTGTATGCATGAATATCCAGGATAATTCAGTCTATACTCGAGTTTGCACAAGATCGATAAAAACTCAAACGTAGGGAAGATGAAATCTGGAATTTTGTGTGATGAAGATAAACCATTTTGTTTTGTCTTTTTCTGAATCTGAAATGCTTAATTTATAAGACAAACTGATGTTGTTTCATTCGGTTGTGATCCTTAATGAAACACACATTTTTAGCAACATTTTTGCTAAATGTTGCACTATTTCTCTTACAACAACACTTTACAAATATTGCATTGTTTCGCCTACAAATACATTTTTTAAAGGCTGTACTGTTTCACATTCTACAACACTTCACAAAGTTTGCCTATTTTTGAATTAAAAAATTAACCTCCACTTGCATAATTTCTTGTCATTTTGGAACACACTCAAGATTATTAATTGTTAATAATTTACAACAATCTCTTACTTGGTCTAATAATGAGCAAGCGAATTACAAAAAAAGAGAAACAAATAATGTTAATATATTTAAGTATCTTTCTATTTGAACTTAATATTAGTAAGGAGAAAGCAAAGTTTAATCGGAATGTTAGATAGTTATCCTTTGAACTGTTATCCCTTGTGATTACACTGACATTACCTTGCACATTCTTTAATGGTTCTTTGCCTACATCTCTTGCTTAGCATTATTTATGACCATGTGATTTTCCTGTTTTCGTGAATTTTTCATGAGAGAAACTCCAACTCTCACTTTGAGACGA
This sequence comes from Lathyrus oleraceus, assembly GCF_024323335.1. Taxonomy (NCBI): domain Eukaryota; kingdom Viridiplantae; phylum Streptophyta; class Magnoliopsida; order Fabales; family Fabaceae; genus Lathyrus; species Lathyrus oleraceus. Next base: position 452,274,791 of record NC_066579.1, read on the forward strand.
AACCATCTCAAAATTCATATAGGTGAAGTTCAATTTTTATCTATTTCTTGAGAAACATATCTTCGATATAGAACTTCATTAAGAGTTTGAAAATATCTAATCTTCAATATATAATAGTTAACATTATCACAAAATGTTGCATAAAACATCCAAATCAACGACTCGTTGTTACCCATTGAACTTAGGTTAAGGTTTGTTAACTTCATATTTGGTTTCTACCATTCTCAGAACTCTTATTCTAGGAGTTTCAATTTCATACCTCTCGAGGCAGTCTTTACTAAATCTCTAGCCAATGATTTAACTAATGAATACAACAAATTATAGCTCGATCGTATATATGTGAATGAAAAAATTACACACTTAATCAATTTTCTCACAAAAGAATGTCTAAGTCCTACTTGCTTAGAATTTCTATTATACACCTTTTTGTATACTCTGGGTAAAGTGGCTTGACTACCGCAATGTGTCAATACCTTTGAAACAATGTCTTTAGCCAATGGAACTTTCAACAGAAGGTCCCTCAATCATTCATCTTTTTCACCAGCAGAAGTAAGAGCCTCGAGCTCTTATTCTATCATTGAGAGAGTGATTCACATTTGTTTCTTACTCTTCCATAAAATTGCACCCCGACTAGTGTAAATATTCACCCAAATGCAGATTTATGATATTCAACACTCGATATTCAGCTCACATCGGTATATCCTTATAATATCGCAGGAAATCTAACATAATGGAGACCAATATTTTTTTAATAAGATATCCAAAAATCCTAATGATGGCTTTCAATGCTCATGATTTAGATTGCTAGTAAAATCTAATCACACTACGCCAAAAACTGGAATAGACAGCGCCCCTTAGAGGGCGCTTTATTACAAAAGCGCACTCTAAAGTGAAGAGAAAAAATAAGGAGCATACTACTGGAATAGACAGCGCACTTTGTAACACCCTTCTAAAATACCCCAAATATTTAATAAAAACAACAAATATATATCAGAGTAAATATGCACCAAGGGTGTCACACAATTCTTCACACCATAAAACTGTCATGCTCATTATTTAATTCAACATAAACACTTCTTGCAAAATACGCAGCGGATAGATATCATTCAACATATGTAATACATTACACATAAAATTATTCAACAAGTAAAAACATCCCGTCCCGATGTTACATCTATCAGAGCATGACCCACTTAGGAGACTACACTAGACTCCAAGCACTAGCTTCTACTCACTCACTGCTCGTTACCTGAAAAATAGTTGTAAGGGTGAGTTCCTCAATCGATATAACAAACATTATAAATTATCATGTTATGTTAAGTAAATTTACACGTTAATCACCCTAATCATATCATGCATTCAGTAACGGCACATCAACTCAAATATCATACTCAATAACAACGTAAAATGCAACTCAATAACGACATAAATTGCAACTCAACAACAACATAAAATGCAACTCAAATGAGACTCGACTCGTCATGCATGTGGTACCATTCGGAGTAAAACTCCCAACTTAAAATCATTGCCAGTTTAGTGGGCATCAAGGCATAAGCCTTCAACTTTCAACTTAAAATTTTGCCAATCCAGGCCAACGTGGTGTGAGCAAAGCTCCGATTTTTGCCAATCCAGGCCAACGTGGTGTGAGCAAAGCTCCGACTTAATGCATATGAATGTACATGGCATACACGACTTTAAATTCCGACAACATAATAATAACAGCAACACAACAAGGTTTTCAACATAATCAACTTATAATCAACGTTGGCTCATCAAGCCTACAACTCAGTATTTTCAACAACTTAACACAACTTATCAACATATTTATATCAACTCTTCATAACATAAACTCAACAAAATTACTCATCGAAATCAACGAGAATATGCCAATCACCAATTGTGTTCACAACATTAAAATATCAAATTTTCCAATTTCCAACAGTGTTAACCGGTTAACGCCCTGGGTTAACCGGTTAACGCAGGACAAAATACATTTTCTGGCAAAACGCAACAGTGTTAACCGGTTAACGCCCTGGGTTAACCGGTTAACGCAGGCAAAACAGCTCATTTTCACAAATATAACAGTGTTAACTGTAACACCCCGATAATAATAAAATAATTATTTGAATTGAGTTAATAATTTAATTATTAATTTAATTAAATAATTGGAAATTTTATTATTATTATTATTTTTTGAATTATTATTATTTTGGAATAATAATTATTATTTGGAAAATATATATAAGTTGGAATTAAGGAAAAAGCCCAGGGGGAGTAAAAACATTTTCACGTGAAAACAGAGAAATCGTGAAAAAGGAAAAGGGCAGAGAAGAGGAGAAAGGAGCTAAAGAGCAAAGGTTGAAGAACGGAAAGGCTTGAAGCTCAAAGATTCGCCGGATTGTTAAGGTAAGGGGGGTTTATCGTCGATTAATGGGTATTTTGGGATAATATGTCATGGGTAGTGATAAGCCGTTAATTTGACCCTAATTGGGATTTGTAAATGTTGAAATGTTGTTGGATGAACTGTGTTGAAAGTTGAAATTAAATCGGTATTTGTGTGAGTAATGTTTTCCCGATCGTATAGCTGTTTACGGAATCGGAATCGGAGGTCCGGAAGTCTTCCAACGGCGGAATTCTGCATTCTGTCGTGTGTTAGCGCAGGAATTGTTGTTTGGTCTGCGTTAACCGGTTAACCCAGGGTGTTAACCGGTTAACACTGTATTGAAATGTGAAAATATTGAGTTTTGCCTGCGTTAACCGGTTAACCCAGGGCGTTAACCGGTTAACGCTGTTGCGTTTTGCCAGAAAGTGAGTTTTGCCTGCGTTAACCGGTTAACCCAGGGCGTTAACCGGTTAACACTGTTGCAGAGTGAAAAATTATTGTTTTTAAATGTGGTGTACCTAATTGAGGGTTGGCCTATGTTGCCTATGGTGTAATAGGGATAAATTCCCGCTGTTTTGAGCAGTATATGCAATATTGAAATGTACTAATATTGTGGTTGTTGTTTGGTATAATCTGACATGCTTATGTGATGAAAGATTGATGATGTATAATGATGTACATGATGCTGTGAATGTATATATTATGCATGTATGTGTGAATGGACTGTTGTATGGCTCAGAGTGTGAGCATATGTTATTCTTGAATTATTGTTGATGTTGCATTGCTAGATGATTAGCATGCATGGCATAGCCTTCGGGGCTGTAGCTAATTCCCATAGTGAGGAATTAGTGAGTGAACCATTGTGGGTTGTTGTTGATGTTTGCATACTAGATGATTAGTGTGCATAGTCTAGCCTTCGGGGTTGTAGCTAATTCCCATGGTGAGGAATTAGTGAGTGAGTCACTAGGTCTCAAATGAGTGGGACTAGTGAGCTTAGTAGCCGTATCTGGAGGGATCGGTGAGCTTGAACTATATGTTCGAGAATAGTCGGTACCGCATGTGTAGAGTCTCATTGCATAAAAATATATATGGCGTATAATATGAATGGATGTGTTCCAATATTATACGTGTGTTGTGTTGTTGTTAAGTATGATTTGAGATTATACTGGTATTGTATATTGATGTTGAGTATGATGTTTAAGCCAATGAGCTATTACTGAATGTGTATTGCAATTAGGGTGATTGATGTGTTAATTACTTGGCATTACATGTTGTTTTATAATGCTTATTATATTGATTGAGGAACTCACCCTTACAACTATTTTTCAGGTAACGAGAAATGAGTTGAGTAGAAGCAAATGCTTGGAGTCTAGTGTAGTCTCCCTAGTGGGTCATGCTCTGATAGATGTAACATCGGGCGGGAACACTTTGATTATTATTGTTGTTGTGGTTGAACTAAATTACATGTGATGTTACATGTTTTGCATGATTGAGTTGATCTCTATCCGCTGCGTAATTGTGCAAATACTTTATATTTAAATTAAATAAAAGAGCATGATTGTTATATTGTTTAAATGGTGTGGAATGTTTGTGTGACACCCTTGGTGCACTATTACTCTGATTATATGTTTATTATTTTAATTAATTTTTGGGGTATTTTAGAAGGGTGTTACATTAGTGGTATCAGAGCATAGTCGGTCGTGTCGAGTCGTAATTATTCTGTTTTCCCTGTACGGGATAGGAGTTGTGTAACCCTATCAGTACTTATTGTTTTAGTTTGTTGGGTTTTCAGAATAGAGATGGCTGGAAGAGGCAGAGATGATGCTGCGATTGCTGAGGCTCTGGGTATGCTGGCTGGAGTACTTGGAGGGAATCCAAATGTTGTAGGAATGGGAGCTGCTCGTCAACTGAGTGAGTTCCAGAAGAACAATCCTCCAATGTTCAAGGGAGCATACGATCCAGATGGTGCTCAGAAGTGGTTGAAGGAGATCGAGAGGATCTTCAGAGTAACTGAGTGTGCTGATAACCAGAAGGTCAGGTTCGGTACACATATGCTGTCAGAGGAAGCTGATGATTGGTGGGTTGCTACCCGCACTGAGTTGGAATCTGCTGGGAATACTGAGATCACTTGGGCTGTGTTCAGGGAAAGGTTCCTGAGAAAGTATTTTCCAGAAGATGTCAGAGGAAAGAAAGAGATAGAGTTTTTGGAATTGAAGCAGGGTAACAGGTCGGTTACTGAGTATGCTGCGAAGTTCACCGAGCTGTCAAAGTACTATACTCCCTATAATGAGGCTGCTGGAGAATTTTCGAAATGTGTGAAGTTTGAGAACGGGTTGCGTCCTGAGATCAAACAAGCTATTGGATATCAGAGGATCAGGGTGTTTTCTGACTTGGTTGACTGTTGCAGAATTTTTGAACAGGATTCCAAGGCTAGAGCAGAGAGCTATCAGCAGAGGGTTGATAGGAAGGGTAAGAATCAGATGGATCGTGGAAAACCGTATGCAGCTGGCAAAGGTTTTCAGAAGCAGAGTGGCATGAAGAGGCCTAGTGGGGGAGACTCTAGTGCTCCTGCTAAGTGTTATAGATGTGGTCGGGCTGGACATCGTGTTCATGAGTGTACCAGTGCTGAGATGAAGTGTTTCAAGTGTGGGAAAGGTGGTCACTTGGCTGCAGAGTGTCGATTGAAGACTGTAACTTGTTTCAACTGTGGAGAGTTGGGTCATATCAGTCCCCAGTGTCCTAAGCCGAAGAAGGAGAATCAGTCAGGAGGCAAGGTTTTTGCTCTATCAGGTTCTGAGACTTCTGCAGATGATCGTTTGATCAGAGGTACGTGTTATATTAATGGCTTTCCTCTTATAGCTATTATTGACACAGGTGCTACTCATTCTTTTATATCTGTGGATTGTGCTGTGAAGCTTAAATTAGAGATATCTGAGATGCGTGGAAGTATGGTGATTGATACTCCTGCAAAGGGTTCAGTGACTACTACTTCGGTTTGTTTGAGTTGTCCTTTGAATATTTTTGGTAGAGATTTTGGGATAGACCTTGTGTGTCTTCCATTAGTGCAGATTGACGTTATCTTGGGTATGAACTGGTTGGTGTTTAACCGAGTTTATATCAACTGTTTTGATAAGACGGTGATATTTCCTGAGACTGAGGAAGGGCAGAGTCTGTTTCTATCAGCCAGGCAGGTGAATGAGGAAGTGGCAGATGGGGCAGAGTTGTTTATGCTGTTGGCAACTTTAGAGGCTAAAGATAAACTAGTGATTCGTGATCTAGCAGTGGTGTGTGATTTTCCTGATGTGTTTCCGGAAGAAGTGAATGAGTTACCGCCAGAGCGTGAAGTTGAGTTCTCGATTGAATTGGTACCTGGTACTAGACCGATATCGATGGCTCCGTACCGTATGTCTGCTGTTGAGTTAGCTGAATTGAAAAGTCAGTTGGAAGATTTGTTGGATAAGAAGTTTATTCGTCCAAGTGTGTCACCGTGGGGTGCACCAGTGTTGTTGGTTAAGAAGAAGGAAGGTACTATGAGGTTGTGTGTGGACTACAGGCAACTGAATAAAGTGACGATCAAGAATCGGTATCCTTTGCCGAGGATTGATGATTTGATGGATCAGTTGGTTGGTGCGAGTGTGTTCAGCAAGATAGATTTGAGATCTGGGTATCATCAGATACGTGTGAAAACTGAGGATATTCAGAAGACTGCTTTCAGAACGAGGTATGGACATTATGAGTATTCTGTAATGCCTTTTGGTGTGACTAATGCGCCTGGAGTATTTATGGAGTACATGAATAGGATTTTCCATCCGTACTTGGATCAGTTTGTTGTGGTGTTTATCGATGACATTTTGGTGTATTCGAAATCTGAAGAAGAGCATGCTGAGCATTTGAGAGTGGTTTTAGGAGTGCTGCGAGAAAAGCAGTTATTTGCTAAACTGTCTAAGTGTGAATTTTGGTTAGAAGAAGTTAGTTTTCTTGGTCATGTGATTTCAAGAGGTGGTGTTGCTGTTGATCCTTCTAAGATAGAAGCGGTATCTAAGTGGGAAGCTCCGAAGTCTGTTGCTGAGATTCGAAGTTTCCTTGGTTTGGCTGGTTATTATAGGAAGTTCATTGAGGGATTTTCTAAGTTGGCGTTACCGTTGACGATGTTGACTAGAAAGGGGCAAGCGTTTGTTTGGGACTCAAAATGTGAAGAAGGTTTCCAAGAGTTAAAGAGAAGGTTGACTACTGCTCCTATTTTGACGTTACCGAGTTCGTCGGAACCATTTGAAGTTTACTGTGATGCTTCATTGTTGGGTTTGGGTGGTGTGTTGATGCAGAATAAGCAGGTTATAGCTTATGCTTCGAGACAGCTGAGGGTTCATGAAAGGAACTATCCGACGCACGATTTAGAGTTGGCAGCTGTAGTGTTTGTTTTGAAGTTGTGGAGGCATTACTTGTATGGATCAAGATTTGAGGTTTTCAGTGACCATAAGAGTTTAAAGTATTTGTTTGATCAGAAAGAGCTGAATATGAGACAGAGGAGATGGTTAGAGTTTCTGAAGGATTATGATTTTGGGTTGAATTACCATCCGGGTAAAGCAAATGTAGTGGCTGATGCATTGAGTCGGAAATCATTACATATGTCTATGTTAATGGTTAAGGAATTGGATTTAATTGAGCAGTTTAGAGACTTGAGTTTGGTGTGTGAGAGTACTCACAACAGTGTTAAATTGGGAATGTTGAAGTTAACGAGTGGTATTCTGGAGGAGATCAGAGAGGGTCAGAAATCCGATATGCATTTGGTTGATAAGTTGACTTTAGTGAATCAAGGTCGAGGTGGTGAATTCAGAGTTGATGAGAATGGTGTTTTGAAATTTGGTAGTCGGGTGTGTATTCCGAATGTTATTGAGCTTAAGAAGAGTATTCTTGAGGAGGGACATCGTAGTGGCTTAAGTATTCATCCTGGAGCTACGAAGATGTATCATGATTTGAAGAAGTTATTTTGGTGGCCGGGAATGAAAAGAGAAATTGCGAGTTTTGTTTATTCTTGTTTGACTTGTCAGAAGTCGAAGATTGAGCATCAGAAGCCGTCTGGACTAATGCAACCGTTGGCTATTCCAGAGTGGAAGTGGGATAGTATTAGTATGGATTTTGTTTCGGGTTTACCGAGGACAAGTAGGAATTTTGAAGCTATTTGGGTGATTGTTGACAGGTTGACAAAATCGGCTCATTTCATTCCGATCAGAATGGATTATCCGTTAGAGAGATTAGCCGAGTTGTATATTGAGAAGATTGTAAGTTTGCATGGTATTCCGTCTAGTATTGTTTCGGACAGAGATCCTAGATTTACATCGAAGTTCTGGGAAGGTTTGCAGAAGGCTTTGGGAACTAAACTGAGATTGAGTTCTGCATATCACCCGCAGACTGATGGTCAGACTGAGAGGACGATTCAGTCACTGGAGGATCTTTTGAGAGCTTGTGTTTTAGAAAAAGGAGGTGCTTGGGATTGTTATTTGCCTTTGATTGAGTTCACCTACAACAATAGTTTTCATTCGAGCATTGGTATGGCACCGTTTGAAGCTTTGTATGGTAGGAGATGTCGGACACCTTTATGTTGGTATGAGTCCGGTGAGAGTGCTGTGGTTGGACCGGAGATTGTTCAACAAACTACGGAAAAGATTAAGATGATTCAGGAGAAGATGAGAATTGCTCAGAGTCGTCAGAAGAGTTATCACGATAAGAGGAGGAAGTCACTTGAGTTCCAAGAGGGAGATCATGTGTTTCTTCGCGTCACTCCGATAACTGGTGTTGGTCGAGCTTTGAAGTCGAAGAAGTTGACACCTCGATTTATTGGTCCTTATCAGATTTTGGAGAGGATAGGAGAAGTAGCCTATCGTATCGCCTTACCGCCGTCGCTTGCGAATTTGCATGAAGTTTTTCATGTGTCTCAGTTGAGGAGGTACATTCATGATCCGTCGCATGTAGTCCAAATAGATGATGTACAGGTGAGAGATAACCTGACTGTTGAAACATCACCTATGAGGATCGAGGATCGAGAGTTGAAGCAGTTGCGGGGTAAAGAGATTGCCTTGGTGAAGGTAGCTTGGGGGGGGCCAGCAGGTGGCAACGTGACTTGGGAACTGGAGAGTAAGATGAAGGAATCTTATCCAGAGTTGTTCGCTTGAGGTATGTTTTCGAGGACGAAAACTCTTTTAGTGGGGGAGAGTTGTAACACCCCGATAATAATAAAATAATTATTTGAATTGAGTTAATAATTTAATTATTAATTTAATTAAATAATTGGAAATTTTATTATTATTATTATTATTTGAATTATTATTATTTTGGAATAATAATTATTATTTGGAAAATATATATAAGTTGGAATTAAGGAAAAAGCCCAGGGGGAGTAAAAACATTTTCACGTGAAAACAGAGAAATCGTGAAAAAGGAAAAGGGCAGAGAAGAGGAGAAAGGAGCTGAAGAGCAAAGGTTGAAGAACGGAAAGGCTTGAAGCTCAAAGATTCGCCGGATTGTTAAGGTAAGGGGGGTTTATCGTCGATTAATGGGTATTTTGGGATAATATGTCATGGGTAGTGATAAGCCGTTAATTTGACCCTAATTGGGATTTGTAAATGTTGAAATGTTGTTGGATGAACTGTGTTGAAAGTTGAAATTAAATCGGTATTTGTGTGAGTAATGTTTTCCCGATCGTATAGCTGTTTACGGAATCGGAATCGGAGGTCCGGAAGTCTTCCAACGGCGGAATTCCGCATTCTGCCGTGTGTTAGCGCAGGAATTGTTGTTTGGTCTGCGTTAACCGGTTAACCCAGGGTGTTAACCGGTTAACACTGTATTGAAATGTGAAAATATTGAGTTTTGCCTGCGTTAACCGGTTAACCCAGGGCATTAACCGGTTAACGCTGTTGCGTTTTGCCAGAAAGTGAGTTTTGCCTGCGTTAACCGGTTAACCCAGGGCGTTAACCGGTTAACACTGTTGCAGAGTGAAAAATTATTGTTTTTAAATGTGGTGTACCTAATTGAGGGTTGGCCTATGTTGCCTATGGTGTAATAGGGATAAATTCCCGCTGTTTTGAGCAGTATATGCAATATTGAAATGTACTAATATTATGGTTGTTGTTTGGTATAATCTGACATGCTTATGTGATGAAAGATTGATGATGTATAATGATGTACATGATGCTGTGAATGTATATATTATGCATGTATGTGTGAATGGACTGTTGTATGGCTCAGAGTGTGAGCATATGTTATTCTTGAATTATTGTTGATGTTGCATTGCTAGATGATTAGCATGCATGGCATAGCCTTCGGGGCTGTAGCTAATTCCCATAGTGAGGAATTAGTGAGTGAACCATTGTGGGTTGTTGTTGATGTTTGCATACTAGATGATTAGTGTGCATAGTCTAGCCTTCGGGGTTGTAGCTAATTCCCATGGTGAGGAATTAGTGAGTGAGTCACTAGGTCTCAAATGAGTGGGACTAGTGAGCTTAGTAGCCGTATCTGGAGGGATCGGTGAGCTTGAACTATATGTTCGAGAATAGTCGGTACCGCATGTGTAGAGTCTCATTGCATAAAAATATGTATGGCGTATAATATGAATGGATGTGTTCCAATATTATACGTGTGTTGTGTTGTTGTTAAGTATGATTTGAGATTATACTGGTATTGTATATTGATGTTGAGTATGATGTTTAAGCCAATGAGCTATTACTGAATGTGTATTGCAATTAGGGTGATTGATGTGTTAATTACTTGGCATTACATGTTGTTTTATAATGCTTATTATATTGATTGAGGAACTCACCCTTACAACTATTTTTCAGGTAACGAGAAATGAGTTGAGTAGAAGCAAATGCTTGGAGTCTAGTGTAGTCTCCCTAGTGGGTCATGCTCTGATAGATGTAACATCGGGCGGGAACACTTTGATTATTATTGTTGTTGTGGTTGAACTAAATTACATGTGATGTTACATGTTTTGCATGATTGAGTTGATCTCTATCCGCTGCGTAATTGTGCAAATACTTTATATTTAAATTAAATAAAAGAGCATGATTGTTATATTGTTTAAATGGTGTGGAATGTTTGTGTGACACCCTTGGTGCACTATTATTCTGATTATATGTTTATTATTTTAATTAATTTTTGGGGTATTTTAGAAGGGTGTTACATTAACCGGTTAACGCCCTGGGTTAACCGGTTAACGCAGGCAAAACAGCAGTTCCTGCGCTAACACAAGGCAGAATGCAGAGTTCTCCGCATTTTCCGCCGTTGGAGGACTTCCGGACCTCCGATTCCAATTCCGTAAAAAGCTATACGTTCGGAAATTCACAACTAACCCAAACACATATTCAATTACAGCCTAAACACAGTTTCATCCAACGTAATTTCACAGCATTCATAATCCCAATTAGGGTCAATTCAACGGCTATCACTACCCATGACATGTTAATCTATAATACCCATTAAACGACGATAAACCCCCCTTACCTGAGATAATCCGGCAATCTCTAAGCTTCAAGCTTTTCCGTTCTTCAACCTTTGCTCTCTAGCTCTTCCTCTTTGCCCTTTTCTCCTCTTCTCTGCAGCTTCTCCGTTTTCACGTAAAACCCTTTTACAAAATGAAAACTCTTTTTCCTTATTCCAACTTATATATTTTCCAAATAATTATTATTCCAAATAATAATAATAATAATCCAATAATTCAATTTATTTAATTAAATTATTAAATATATTATTAACTTAATTTAAATAATTCTCTTATTTTATTCGGGGTGTTACAACTCTCCCCCACTAAAAGAGTTTTCGTCCTCGAAAACATACCTCAAGCAAATAACTCCGGATAAGACTCCTTCATCTGACTCTCCAGTTCCCAAGTCACATTGCCACCTGCTGGTCCTCCCCAAGCTACTTTCACTAAAGCAATCTCTTTACCCCGCAACTGCTTCAACTCTCGATCCTCAATCCTCATAGGCGATATTTCAACAGTCAGGTTATCTCTCACCTGTACATCATCTACTTGGATCACATGCGACGGATCATGAATGTACCTCCTCAACTGAGACACATGAAAAACCTCATGCAAATTCGCAAGTGATGGCGGTAAAGCGATACGATAGGCTACCTCTCCGATCCTCTCCAAAATCTGATAAGGACCAATAAATCGAGGTGTCAACTTCTTTGACTTCAAAGCTCGACCAACACCAGTTATCGGAGTAACACGAAGAAACACATGATCTCCCTCTTGAAACTCAAGTGATTTCCTCCTCCTATCATGATAACTCTTCTGGCGACTCTGAGCAATTCTCATCTTCTCCTGAATCATCTTAATCTTTTCTGTAGTTTGTTGAACAATCTCCGGTCCAACCACAGCACTCTCACCGGACTCATACCAACATAAAGGTGTCCGACATCTCCTACCATACAAAGCTTCAAACGGTGCCATACCAATACTCGAATGAAAACTATTGTTGTAGGTAAACTCAATCAAAGGTAAATAGCAATCCCAAGCACCTCCCTTCTCCAAAACACAAGCTCTCAAAAGATCCTCTAGTGACTGAATTGTCCTCTCAGTCTGACCATCAGTCTGCGGATGATATGCAGAACTCAATCTCAGCTTAGTTCCCAAAGCTCTCTGCAAACCTTCCCAGAACTTCGATGTAAATCTAGGATCTCTGTCCGAAACAATACTAGACGGAATACCATGCAAACTTACAATCTTCTCAATATACAACTCGGCTAATCTCTCTAACGGATAATCCATTCTGATCGGAATGAAATGAGCCGACTTTGTCAATCTGTCAACAATCACCCAAACCCAACAATGAAGCATCACAGTAAACTTCAAATGATTCCGACGAACTCGGTAATATCAGGATAGGAGCAGTAGTTAACCTTCTCTTTAACTCTTGGAAACCTTCTTCACATTTTGAATCCCAAACAAACGCTTGCCCCTTTCTAGTCAACATCGTCAATGGTAACGCCAACTTAGAAAATCCCTCAATGAACTTCCTATAATAACCAGCCAAACCAAGGAAACTTCGAATCTCAACAACAGACTTCAGAGCTTCCCACTTAGATACCGCTTCTATCTTAGAAGGATCAACAGCAACACCACCTCTTGAAATCACATGACCAAGGAAACTAACCTCTTCTAACCAAAATTCACACTTGGATAGTTTAGCAAATAACTTCTTTTCTCGTAGAACTCCCAAAACCACTCTCAAATGCTCAACATGCTCTTCTTCAGACTTCGAATACACCAAAATATCATCAATAAACACCACCACAAACTTGTCTAGGTACGGATGGAAAATCCTATTCATATACTCCATAAATACTCCAGGCGCATTAGTCACACCAAAAGGCATTACAGAATACTCATAATGTCCATACCTTGTTCTGAAAGCAGTCTTCTGAATATCCTCGGTTTTCACACGTATCTGATGATACCCAGATCTCAAATCTATCTTGCTGAACACACTCGCACCAACCAACTGATCCATCAAATCATCAATCCTCGGCAAAGGATACCGATTCTTGATCGTCACTTTATTCAGTTGTCTGTAGTCCACACACAACCTCATAGTACCTTCTTTCTTCTTAACCAATAGCACTGGTGCACCCCACGGTGACACACTCGGACGAATAAATTTCTTATCCAATAGATCTTCCAACTGACTCTTCAATTCAGTTAACTCAACAGCAGACATACGGTACGGAGCCATCGATATCGGTCTAGTACCAGGTACCAAATCAATCGAGAACTCCACTTCACGCTCTGGCGGTAATTCATTCACCTCTTCCGGAAACACATCAGGAAAATCACACACCACGGCTAGATCGCCAATCACCAGTTTATCTTTAGCCTCCAAAGTCGCTAACAGCATAAACAACTCTGCCCCATCAGCTACTGCCTCATTCACTTGCCTTGCTGATAGAAACAAACTCTTTCCCTCCTCAATCTCAGGAAAGACCACAGTCTTATCAAAACAATTGATAGAAACTCGGTTAAACACCAACCAGTTCATACCCAGAATAACATCAATCTGCACTAGTGGAAGACACACTAGGTCCATCCCAAAGTCTCTACCAAAAATACTCAAAGGACAATTTAAACAAACCGAAGTAGTAGTCACTGAACCCTTCGCAGGAGTATCAATTACCATTCCACCAAACATCTCAGATATCTCTAACTTAAGTTTCACAACACAATCCAAAGATATAAAGGAATGAGTCGCACCTGTGTCAATAATAGCTACAAGAGGAAAGCCATTAATATAACACGTACCTCGGATAAGTCTGTCCTCACTGGAGGTTTGAGTTCCGGTCAATGCGAACACCCTCCCCGTCTGAGATTTCTTTGGCTTCTGACACTGACTTCCAATATGCCCTTCTTCGCCACAATTAAAACAAATCACTTCCTTGTGCTTGCAATCAGCTATTGCATGACCAATCTTACCACAGCGAAAACACCTCTTTACTTCAGCAGTGCATACATTACTCTTATGACCAGCCTGACCACATTTGAAGCAAACTACACCAGCAGGATCACCTCCCCTACTAGTCCTCTGAGCCGGAGCAGCTCCTTGTTTCCCTTTTCCCACTGGGGCATCATACGGCTTGCCACGATTTTGATATTGCTTGCCTCTGCGGTCACTGACAATCTTGTAATGAGCATTATTGTCTTCTTCAAATATCCTGCAGCTATCAACCAATTCAGTAAAAATGCGTATCTTCTGATACCCAACAGCCTTCTTAATTTCAGAGCGCAGTCCATTTTCAAACTTGATGCACTTTGAAAACTCAGCACCAGCACCAGTGTAATGAGGATAAAATTTGGACAGCTCCACAAATTTCGCAGCATAATCAGTGACAGACATGCTTCCTTGCTTCAGCTCAAGGAACTCAATTTCCTTCTTGCCACGGACATCTTCCGGATAATACTTTCTCATGAATTCCCTGCGGAATACATCCCAAGTAATGACTTCACCTGCCACGGTCAACCTCTCGTGAGTCTCTAGTCACCAGTCATCAGCTTCGACTGCTAGCATGTGAGTACCATACCGAACCTTCTGAGCTGGAGTGCAATCCATAACACGGAAGATTCTCTCGATCTCTTTCAACCATTCCAAGGCTGCATCTGGATCATGCTTCGCTTTAAACACCGGCGGATTCTCTCTTTGAAAAGTCGCCAAGCTACGTGATCCAGCATCCCCACCAGCATTTGGCAAGTTCTGCACCGCTTGTGCCATTGCTTGCATTGCGGCAGCCATTGCAGCGTCATTCCTTCCAGCCATTTCAACTTATCAATACAACACAACTTAAAGTTAGATTGGTAACAATACCTAATTGTTAGACAGTAATGACACGACAACTGGCCGGACAGACCGACCTGCTCTGATACCACTAATGTAACACCCTTCTAAAATACCCCAAATATTTAATAAAAACAACAAATATATATCAGAGTAAATATGCACCAAGGGTGTCACACAATTCTTCACACCATAAAACTGTCATGCTCATTATTTAATTCAACATAAACACTTCTTGCAAAATACGCAGCGGATAGATATCATTCAACATATGTAATACATTACACATAAAATTATTCAACAAGTAAAAACATCCCGTCCCGATGTTACATCTATCAGAGCATGACCCACTTAGGAGACTACACTAGACTCCAAGCACTAGCTTCTACTCACTCACTGCTCGTTACCTGAAAAATAGTTGTAAGGGTGAGTTCCTCAATCGATATAACAAACATTATAAATTATCATGTTATGTTAAGTAAATTTACACGTTAATCACCCTAATCATATCATGCATTCAGTAACGGCACATCAACTCAAATATCATACTCAATAACAACGTAAAATGCAACTCAATAACGACATAAATTGCAACTCAACAACAACATAAAATGCAACTCAAATGAGATTCGACTCGTCATGCATGTGGTACCATTCGGAGTAAAACTCCCAACTTAAAATCATTGCCAGTTTAGTGGGCATCAAGGCATAAGCCTTCAACTTTCAACTTAAAATTTTGCCAATCCAGGCCAACGTGGTGTGAGCAAAGCTCCGATTTTTGCCAATCCAGGCCAACGTGGTGTGAGCAAAGCTCCGACTTAATGCATATGAATGTACATGGCATACACGACTTTAAATTCCGACAACATAATAATAACAGCAACACAACAAGGTTTTCAACATAATCAACTTATAATCAACGTTGGCTCATCAAGCCTACAACTCAGTATTTTCAACAACTTAACACAACTTATCAACATATTTATATCAACTCTTCATAACATAAACTCAACAAAATTACTCATCGAAATCAACGAGAATATGCCAATCACCAATTGTGTTCACAACATTAAAATATCAAATTTTCCAATTTCCAACAGTGTTAACCGGTTAACGCCCTGGGTTAACCGGTTAACGCAGGACAAAATACATTTTCTGGCAAAACGCAACAGTGTTAACCGGTTAACGCCCTGGGTTAACCGGTTAACGCAGGCAAAACAGCTCATTTTCACAAATATAACAGTGTTAACCGGTTAACGCCTTGGGTTAACCGGTTAACGCAGGCAAAACAGCAGTTCCTGCGCTAACACAAGGCAGAATGCAGAGTTCTCCGCATTTTCCGCCGTTGGAGGACTTCCGGACCTCCGATTCCAATTCCGTAAAAAGCTATACGTTCGGAAATTCACAACTAACCCAAACACATATTCAATTACAGCCTAAACACAGTTTCATCCAACGTAATTTCACAGCATTCATAATCCCAATTAGGGTCAATTCAACGGCTATCACTACCCATGACATGTTAATCTATAATACCCATTAAACGACGATAAACCCCCCTTACCTGAGATAATCCGGCAATCTCTAAGCTTCAAGCTTTTCCGTTCTTCAACCTTTGCTCTCTAGCTCTTCCTCTTTGCCCTTTTCTCCTCTTCTCTGCAGCTTCTCCGTTTTCACGTAAAACCCTTTTACAAAATGAAAACTCTTTTTCCTTATTCCAACTTATATATTTTACAAATAATTATTATTCCAAATAATAATAATAATAATCCAATAATTCAATTTATTTAATTAAATTATTAAATATATTATTAACTTAATTTAAATAATTCTCTTATTTTATTCGGGGTGTTACACACTTTAGAGGGCGCTTTTGTAACAAAGCGCACTCTAAAGTGAAGCGAAAAAATAATGAGGAAATAGAGGGATACCAATAGAGGACGCTTTATTGAAAGCGCCCTCTAAAGGTAACCTTAGAGGGCGCTTTTAAAAAAGCGCTCTCTATGTCCATGTACATTTCCAGTTTAGAAGACGCTTATGGAAAGCCTTAGAGAGCGCTTTTAGAAGCGCCCTCTTAGGCCCCCTTTAGAGGGCGCTTTTGTAACAAAGCGCCCTCTAAAGCGCCCTCTTTAATTATATCGAAAATTTTGTCAGACATATAATTCATTTTTAATCTCCTCTAATAATATTTCAGGAGACTTTATCCCAAACCTTACCTTCAACCGAGGTCCAGGATTGCAGGAGCGTACTTAGTCGAGTACTAAATGTTCCTGAGTATTCCGGTCGTGTGAGGGGTAAGGGTTTTGGTGTGACTCCGTCGTCATTTTATAAAAAACCAAAAACAAAAAATCCTACCAACAAAGAGGTGATGGAGACCTTGGCGGAGTTAAGGGCACAAGTACTCCAACTACAAAACGAGAATGCAAGGTATAGAGAGGAAAGGTGCGCTTCCGAGGCAAAAGATACTAGTGACCGAGCTAGTATCAATTGTCAACCGAAATTTCCCGAGGTAATTATATATGTTATTATGAAATTAAAATAGCACTTTTTTACTTGACACATATACACGTTAACAATAACATTTATTATTGGTTTAGGGCATTTCACCTTGTCAGTTGTATCTATCGTCACCAACTTATCGCATAGTTGGCAAGGGAAAAGTGCACAATACTTCGGGTGAATTACTTCACCATAATCCCCTCCCGGTGGGATATATGAAAGTTTCGGTTGACCTTGTATTAGATACGGACGCCCTTCTACCATTACCTGACGTTGTTTCAGAGACAACGTTGATGCGAGATGTAGTCGGATCCTTTGTTGGTTGGCCGTCAGATCTAATTTTCCCAGATGCCGAGGTATATATGTTCTAAATGATTATGAATATTTAGTATTCACATTTCAATTCAGCTACAATTATGATATTTAATCAATCCTTATTACATGGTAATGTTAGACTCCTACAAGACCCACACATAAAGCTGGTAAAGGGATTTCAAGACGCATCGAGTCGGTTGCATCTCAAAAAGAGGTACAAATATATATACCCATTTAATTATATACGCAACGATTCTGTTGCATCACAAAAAGTCATGATTTATTTTATATGAATTTTTAGGTTCCCGGTCGAAAGTTGAAAAGCGCTGGTAAGGATATTCCAACGACGTCCGGGACAAAATCTCAAATTATGATGCGTCTTGAGAAAATGGTGGAAGAGTCCGATATTATGCACGGGGCCATTCGTAGTATAGATTTTGATGAAGGTGTTTTCGGAATTGCTCATTTCGAAATAATTGCAAAGGAGGACATGCAACAACTTTTTGAACACGACGAATTGGGCATCGCTGTCATTCATACATACATATGGTACTCCGATCAATCTATAATTTACTTAGTTGAACAATTTATTTACACATTTCAATGAGTAGTCTAATGTTTATTATGTTTCTATTTAAGGTATATGTATGTAACATTGATGCGGGGAACTGAATTGTGTAACCGTTTCAATTTTATTGCTGCTTCCCGTATCAACGCAATGTTAATAACGAAAAATCCAACATCTGTAAAGAATGATCTAGTCGATAGATTCATGGCGGCCGACGATAATACTACACCCAGTTTGTATTTTTTACCGTTTAATTCTGGCAACGGGTTAGATTTTCTTTCTAATAATTTCATTCTAATCTATGTATATCTTTTACGTAGAAAATTTTCATTCATCTAAATTTTTGTTTTATTTTACAGTGGTCACTGGGTGTTGGTTGCTATGGATCTTTCGAGACTCATAGTGTATTATCTGGATTCGTTATCGGGTGATTGGAGTAAATATCCGAGTATGAAGAAGACGGTTGACGCGTAAGTGAAATTCCCCTAAATATTCGTGTGTATTTGTATATTTAATTATGTCTGTCAGATTGATCTCAATATACGTTTTTATTTTGTTAGGGCAATACTAAAATTTAGATCGAAAAAGAATTATCGTAATAGGAAGGACATTACCTGGGTCAGAGTTGAGGTATATATTAAGTATCTTATTTTTGCTTAATTATAATAGTGTTTATTTTTTGCTTATAATAGTGTTTGTAAGAAATTAACTATATATATATTGTTTGTTTTTCTGTGTAGTGTCCTCAGCAAAACAATTCGGTCGATTGCGGATTTTTTGTATTGAGATTTATGAGAGATATCATTGCGTTGAATCGTATAGACATCCCAAAAATGGTATGGAATAATAACTTAGGGTTTATTTTAATATTATCGGATATTTCATCTAATTTGTTACTAAATCTTGAATATGTTTTATTCTCTTAATTGTAGTACTTTAACGAATACAAATCTTACTCAAGAGCTCATTTGGATGAAATGAAGGATGAATTGTGTCAATTCATTATTGATCAAAGAATCATATAGCTAGGTTGTATATTGTTGTACATATATGTATGGAATGTTGTTGTTGTATATTGTTGTTGTACTAGTTTTACTAAATCATGAATATGTTGTTGTATATTGTTGATCAAAGAATCATATATTAATGTTGTATATATGGAGGATTAATGTTGTATATAAATGGATTCATGTTGTATATATCAATGGATTAATGGTGTATAACATTGGATTAAAGGATGAAATCAATATGAATTTTACACTTTTGCAGCATGCGAACAGGTTCCCAATTAAATACCCACTGCTTTTCAATCAATTTTTTTAAAAATAACTAACACTTTAGAGGGCGCTTTCTGCAGGAAGCGCCCTCTAAACACTTTACATTGACAACTTTAGAGGGCGCTTTGTCCAGAAAGCGCCCTCTAAGGTGGATTTACATTGACAACTTTAGAGGGCGCTTTGTCCAGAAAGCGCCCTCTAAGGTGGCTTTACATTGACAACTTTAGAGGGCGCTTTATCCAGAAAGCGCCCTCTAAGGTGGCTCTCTAAGGTGGCTTTACATGACAACTTTAGAGGGCGCTTTATCCAGAAAGCGCCCTCTAAGGTGGCCCTTTATGGACCACTCCAGAGGGTGCTTTTTTCTGAAAGCGCACTAGAATGTGGCCCTTAAAGGGCCACTTTAGACAGCGCTTTCTCCAGGAAAACAAAGCGCTGTCTTTACCTATGCCAGCGCCACTTTAGAGGGCGCTTAAAAGCGCTGTTATAGGCCAAAATAAGCGCCCTCTTTTCCCTTATTTGGCGTAGTGTCATTTTACTAACTGGAAATGTTATGTCGGATTTAGTCCATTGCATGCACTTACATATTCCAATTGAATCATAACTCTTTCATCACTATTTTGAAGTTTGATACTAGGATCAAATGGAGTACTCACTTTCTTAAAATACAAGTGTTTAAATTTATCAAGTACTTTCTCAACATAATGTGTTTGACTAAGTTCACAACCCCCACCATTCCTATTTACTTTGATCCCCAAAAGTGTGTCAATTATTCCAAGATCATTTATCTTGAATGTGGAAGTTAGAAACCTCTTTGTTTCTAAAATTCCCATCATCTGATTGTTAATGAACAATATGTAATCAACATAGATACAAAGGAATATCACAATGTTCTCACACAAATTTTTGTACAAACATTTGTCATAAGAATTTAATGAAAAAAGATTTTAGATAGTCATGTATGATGATGCAAGAAGGTTTTTAAATGAAGTGAAAGATGAAATTATGAGAAATTTAAAGTTGTATAGTATAAACTGAAATGAGTACCTTAGACATGTTCATTTATCTCAAATATTCACTTGAATTTTTATGTTCAACATTCTTGATCAACTTCATCATTGATGCGCATGAAACTTTTGATCATTTTATTCTTTGATAATCTTTGTCTTCATCAAAACTGAACTCGATATAGGATATATTTTTCATAATATCCTTCTTTTGATGATGACAAACTCTTTGACTTTGTGTTTTGATAATGATCGAAAAGTTTCCCCTTAAGTTATGTGTCTTCCCTTAATTGGTGAATTTTACAATGACAGAGTCAAACTTTTAATGTCATTTTTCATTGCTTGTTTTAATCCATACAAGGATTTGACAAGCTTGTGCATCTATTATTCATTTCCAGGAAGTACATAATCTTATAGTTGTTCCATGTAAATCTCGTCATCGAGATCTCTATTTAGGATTTTTGTTTTGGCATTTATTTGATGAACTATAAGGTTATGTAAAGAAATTAATGCGAACGATGCTGTAATTTTTGTTATGCTTGCTACTAGTGCATATGTGTCAAAATGATAAACCCCTTCTTTTTATTTAACAAACCCTTGGTCATTAATGCTAGACTTCTAGGGCGTCGTCGAGCATGGTCAGCGGACCGTCCACCAATGAAAGGAGACCTCAATCATCTACAATCTCCATGACCTCTCATGGCATCCGGGCATCTAAGAACTTCCTCAGGCTCCCCCTGTGGGTGGGAACCTTTAGCAGCCATCAATCATGTAACAAACAAAGCTAAAAGCATCAATTATTTTCAATGTATCAATAATAAATAAAAACAAGTTCAACATAACATATATATATATATATATATATATATATATATATATATATATATATATATATATATATATATATATATATATATCTTCTTGCCATAATCTTAATACCACATGATCAACATATCTAGTAAACAGATAATGGTCAATAGGCCCTCCAGGAAACCCATCATATGTGTGCATAGACAACTCCGTCGAAATTGGAGTAGTAACCTTTTTATTAATCGAAGGAGTAACCTTTGTTGTATCAACCTTAGCAAGAGCCTCTATATCATGTTGAAGAGTAACATCTGCATCAGCTGGAGCCTCCGCCTCTGAAGGATGGGGAACCTATATCTCATCCACCATCTGTTTGTTATCTTGACCCTCTACATCCTCAGTTGCTTCTTGGACATCCTCATCCGCTACAACAATGAGTTCATCTTCAGGATCTCTGATCCATCCATCAACTTTGGTTCCTCTAAGTTGGATACTACAGGGTGAGTGACCCTGCTCAGTCATCCGCCTAATATGAGAACTGGTTGGGGCTACTGTCTCGGCTCGTAGATGTCACATTGCCTAGAATAATTGTCCTACTTGATCTTCTGGTCCTTAATTCTAATACAAAAAAATCATGAAATATGAATTACTGTATTTTTTTAAAATCTAAAAATCATCATGCTTTTTCCCTTATTTTTATAAATATCCGATTAATCATATCAACATTTTCCACAACCGTTTTTTTTAAAACTTTGCTATGCCTGTTTGCATTTTTATCTTTTTTTTCAAAACATCTGGTATAATTACATGCATTTTTATAATTTTTTTGGAAATAATTGTTTGAAAACATGCATTTTTACCGGTTTTTTCAAAAAATTCGATAAAAAATATGCATTTTTACCAAAATTTTCAAAATATCTGGTAAAAATGCATGAGAAACATGAGTTTTTATCGGACATTTCAAAAAATCCAGTAAAAGTGCGTTTTTTTAAAAATTCGGTAAAAAAACTAAAAAAGTCGTTAAAATTGTATACTTGTTATAAATTTGATAGTTGGAATGAAAAAATCATTATGAATTAGATGTTTTCAAAAAAATTAAAATGTTATAAATGAGTAGTGAAATGGGTTTTTATTTGGCAATGTTATTAGGATAAAATCACAACATTTAGGGGTGCCATGTTAATGTGTGGGGGTGACAAAAATAATTCTCGACACTACTATAAATAACACATCTCACCTCAGACAGGATATGGATTTTACCTCGGTTACACAACCGAGGTAAACAATGGCGACATAAAAATAAGCCATTTTAATCCTGATTATTTAAAAATCCAGGTTATAATTTAAAAGGTCATTGGTTTGAACCTAACAACATCACATTTTTATTTTCAAAACTATGAAGCGCATGTCACTTTACCTCTCGATTTTATTTAAAATATGAGGTCATAAGTTATGTTTGTACATCAGCTTTGATTAATAACTGAGGGGTTAAATCTTATTTATTTCCTTATATAGTTTATTTTAAAGCTCATTTTGTCAGACCTATATCATTTTTTACACAGAAACAAAATATTGACAGAACTAGAATCAAATCATTTTAAATGCACAAATGAATATTGTTATCATCAACATATGGTATACATTGTTTTCAAAATCAAGTTTACAAATTTATATTGTTCTCATCAACATAGTATACAAGATATACATTATGTTCAAAATCAAATGTACAAAATTATATCCCTAATGCACACAAATAAAAGAATGTCAAAAAGCACAAGTAATATACTTATTTTTGGTATTTAGGCATTGAAGTATGTCTATGTTTATTTATCCTCTCTTGATACCACATGAGAACTCCATAGTGAATGCATTCAACCAGAGGATCACTAATGTCTGAATATGCTGAGCAAAATGAAATGCATTTAAATAAATGTTTCACATTAACTAATATTGTAAATATTAGAAAATGCAGTTTTAAAAAATGATTTGTAAAAAAGAATGTAAAATGTAAGTGTTCATCATTGAATCATATATTTCATCATTGAATTGTATATTTAATCCATGTTGTTGGAGTAACAAACACAAAGTACAACTTAAACAAATGGTATAACATAAGTTTAAGATATGACATAAGTGTTACAATTCATTTCTGAAGTTAAACAGTCACATGGTAAAGGTGAATGGTCGGACATAGAACTTTGTGATGGTGAAAGCGTATGATTCGCTTCATTAATGGTTGATACTAAACCAATTATTACATTAGGCGATTGTATTAATTCCATAAGGTTTCTTGAAATCATGATGTTATTTACCTACAATAATTCAATAGCCAATGCAGACTTCAAAAACAATAAAGTTGAGTGTAGCAGGTAGGAATATCAAAGAGTTTTGTTACAGATTCTACATATATAAATATGTAACTTGGAAGTAATATATCTATATATAAGTAAGATCTCCTATATCCTCGTTGTGCCTCTCAAAATATCAAATTTAGAACCTTTGAAACTACTTTCTCAATGTCTTCTTTGTCCAGCAGGTTACATACCAAACCTTTGTTTGTCAAATAATTTTTTTGTTTCTGTCTAACCTAACATGTTTTAATTTGGTTCGATGAGATTAATTGTTTCAAATTTGCAGTGTATCATCTTTTGACACAGACGAAATCATGGAAATAATAAGTGGACAAGTTAGGGAAGCGAACCAACTACAACCTCCAAACGAAGTTGAAGAAGCTGATATATTCCCTGAAATCAACAATGGTGAAAAGAATGCAATACATGGTCAAGCACAGCAGGAGAATGTGAATGTAGAAAAGCCTAATACAGTATAAGATAATGTCTTGGTGATAAATTTGTATTGGGAGAAAGAGATCACAAGGGATTTAAAGGGTAGAAAAAATATCTTGGTGATAATTTATATAAAATATTGCAAATCATTTTACCTCTATATGTTTTTCATTTTAGTATAATGTTTATTTTTATTATGTATAAACTGAAAAAACATTTATGTATGTAGCATTTTCAGCTGAGATTGTTAGGAGGGATCTACGTGTGGACCAGCCTGCCCTCACCTTGGTGGACCTTAATAGTATGACATTCCATGAATGTGAGATTATCAAAGGAAACATACCACAGATGGAGAAGTACCTTGGCTATAGTTGGTATGAGTATGCAAAGTCAAAAAAGTTTAAGGTTGGCAATCTCTTGCTTTTTCGTTATCGCTCTGCTCCATATATGTTGTACGTTAGGCGTCTGAGATAACAAAGAAAGAAGAATGTTGGAAGGAATGTGTAACAACCCGTATAATATATATCTAGAATAATATCATACAAGTGTTATTATTTGGTATTGACACAATCATAAGTGCCTATTGGCATCATTATATACACATGTCCAGACTAAAAACATGAATGACACATGTCATATAATAAGGCCTAAAAATAAAATCTAAGAACTATGTACAATATCTTCATTGTACACAACTCCACAACGGAAGATCAAAATAATTGCATCCCTTGAAACATCAGTAGACAGCTTCTCTTGAATTCAACCTGCAAGGAATACCTGAAAAATAACAACAATAATGGGATGAGATAATAATCTTAGTGAGTTCTCTTATCTTATGGGTTCACTCATCTCTACAGGGTTTTCTAATCAAATCCTAACTCGAGTCTTCATCCCTCGTTACTTGTGTATCATGCACACAAGATAACTAAGACTCAAGTATCTAAGGGATATTTGCAATGTATCGAAACATGTCATTGATGTGCATCCACTCAACGAATCACTATTCGGATGCACGAAACATCAATCCCCAAGCGGACTTACGTCTAAGCCAGGCCTGGTTCATGCATGCTCGTATGATTCGACTTTCGCGGTGGATATCGGGTCCTCTATGAGTTCCAAACTCATTTCAAGCGACCGTCACCCGTATGGGACTCTAACCCACTTAGGGTATCTTTCACCGTATGGGACTCTAACCCACTTAGGTGTCCACCTTTCCCCCACGTCCGTCGTGGTTGGGGCTCAAACCCAATTGAGGCACGAATCATTGGTGCCACATCCTCACTTACCGCTTTACCTAAGCCTTTGAAGTGGTATGTGCACTGTTGAATGTGTTTTTAGTGTCGGGTTTTTGTTATCGTCTCCACAGGGATTGTGAGATATCACCGCCTTTCGACAGTTGTTTCAATTCTTAACTTGTAGTAACAAGGGGGTTTTTGGTTTTGGTCCTGGTATCTTGCATAAAAGTGTAAGAAATTGCGGTAAAAGGTTTGGTTTTAATATTTGAGAAATATTGCCAAAGTTAGGGTTCGACGATCACTTTGCATGTATATGTTCGATCAACAAAACTTATAAACTCCTTTAGATGATAAACTATTTCACAAAGTCCTCCCAATGTGTTTATCTCTAACACACATTGTGAGTTTTCCCATTTTGATCCATTGTTTATCTCTAACACAATCTATCAAAATGACAACTTTTTGGTTCAACCTTATGGTGAACAAAATCATTCATTACTATCTCTAGCTAACAAACAAGATTGGATGAAAACCTAGGTAAAGAGTGGGTAAACATCTCTCGATCATAAACCAACACAAAGAGTTTTCAATAAAACAAAGTTTTCACCATATATTCATCATTAAAGAGTTTACAAATGAAGATCATCTCATATACACACAAAGCTAATGATCATTGTTAGATACCCAAAAGTGCTTATTTGAGCTATCAAATATGGGTATCTTTCACTCCATTTCCTTGCTAAATTGTCAAAACCACCTTTGTTTTAGATGAAATGCAATACATTGATAAACGATCTTGGTACCTTTGATTTGTGTGTTATTGTAAAGGAAGAAGGCATGAAATAATTGAAAATGAAGACACAAGAAAGTTGGCAAAGGAACCAAAGAGAAGATGCATTCATCAGCTTGCTCGCTAGGCGAGAGCTGTAGCGAAGGACTCGCTAGGCGAGCTTCCAGCGAACGTTGCAGCGAATGCTTCCAGACTTGGTGAAAAGAGCAGCCAACACTCACTCGCTAGGCGAGGCTCTAGCGAGTTCCCAGCGAGGATTCCAGTAGCCAAACCTCTCAACCTCGCTGGAGCGAGGGTTGAAGCGTGCCCTTCGCTAGGCGAAGGTTTTGTTCGCTAGGCGAAGGTTTTGTTCGCTAGGCGAACATGACAGTCTGAGATAGGTTGTTTCTCTGGGCGCAGGTGCCTCATGTGCCTCAATTAGACCCTCGCTAGGCGAGCCATTCTGCTCACCTAGCGAGCATGACAGCCCAGTACAACACTATAAGTAGCAAGTGCCACTTTTTGGAGCCATACCTAGTTTTCCATACTTTTGCACTTTTTCTAGATTTTTTTACAGCATTGTTCTTAGAAGCTTTTGTGCCCTAAATTTCATTTCTCTTCATCTCTTAACCATCTTTTACAAAAAGAAGGTGGATTCCCATCCAATCTCGATTATTCGACTCGGATGTTGATCAACCTTCTTCCGAAACTTGCCGACCAAGCTACCATGAAAATGAGTAGCTAAGTCCTCCATTTGTCAAGGTTAGATGTAGATGATCATTAGCTTTGTGTGTAAATGTAAGGATCTTCATGTGTAAACTCTTTAATGGTGAATATATGATGAAAACTTTGTTCTTATTCAAAACTCTTTGTGTTGGTTTATGATCGAGAGATGTTTACCAACTCTTAACCTAGGTTTTCATCCAATCTTGTTTGTTAGCTAGAGATAGTAATGAATGATTTTGTTCACCATAAGGTTGAACCAAAAAGTTGTCATTTTGATAGGTTGTGTTAGAGATAAACAATCGATCAAAATGGGAAAACTCACAATGTGTGTTCGAGAGAAACACATTGGGAGGACTTTGTGAAATAATTTATCATCTAAAGGAGTTTATAAGATTGTTGACCGAACAAATACATGCAAAGTGATCGTTGAACCCTAACTTTGGAAATATTTCTCAAATATTCAAACCATAACTTTTACCGCATTTTATTACATTTTTATGCAAGATAACGTGACAACAACCAAAACCCTCTGTGTTACTTAAGCTAAGATTAATACAACCATCGAACGGCGGTGATATCTTACAATCCCTGTGGATACGATAACAAAAACCCGACACTTAAAATTACAACTAACAAAATGGCGCCGTTGCCGGGGATTGTAAATTGATATTGCGAGCATCGCAATGGTTGCTTAATTTTTAGCTTTCAAATTTTTGACTTGTGCTTGTAATCTGTTTGGTTTAGTGTGCAGCTTACGTTTTATGCGAGGGAAAATCCCTGTGGACGGACTTCTTTTTGATCCCGAGATCGAAAGAACCGCAAGGAGGAACAATAGCAAAACGAGACGTAGGAGGCAACAGGCTAGACAACATCAAGAGCAAGGAGAAAGTTCTTCTACCACAAATCCACCACCATTCATACCTAACATGGAGCCACCACCACCACCTATTTCTACTCCATGCATAAACAGTCCAAGAAACACCGCTCAATTTGCCAACCACACGGGAAGGCAAGCTGAGATGAAAACGGGAACTCTCAATTTATTATATGGAAGTCCATTCACCGGAATGGACCATGAAGATCCCTTTGCTTTTCTCACAAAATTTTATGAGATAGCATTGGCGGCCGGAGTGGATCAGGCTCAGGAGCTCCCGTTGTTCCAAAGATTATTTCCCCACGCTTTGCTCGGCAAAGCAAAAGATTGGTACTTAGACCAAACACCAGCCGTAATGACAGACTGGAACGTGTTAGAAGAAAAGTTTATCGAAATATTCTTCTCCCATAACCGGTTCATGGAATCAAAGACGGCCATCTCGGTGTTTGCACAAGGAATCAATGAATCCTTAAATGAAGCGTGGGAAAGATTCAAGTCCATGCTTAGGAAATGTAAAGGGCATGGATTTGATGAATTGACTCAAATCCATATCTTCAAAAATGGACTTCAACCAAATTGCAAGACGTTGTTGGATGCTACCTCGGGTGGCTCTTTATTGTCAAAAAGTGCCGAAGAAGCTACAAACATTATAAATCGAATGGCTCTAAATGATCTTCAGAGTCAAAGTCGAGGCAACTCTTTGAAGAAGCCGGGAGTGCTTGAGCTAGGGACGAACGATGCCATCCTTGCCCAAAACAAGCTCATCTCACAACAAGTGGAACTCTTAACGCAACAAATTAAAGAGTTGAGAGAACCGTCTAAAGCTAAACAAATAGCTTGTTGTGAGCTTTGTAAAGGTGAGCATGACACCGGATTCTGTCCACCTCCGGGATTCGAAGATGTAAACTACATGGCAAACCAAAGGGACTACCAACCGAGACAACAACAACAACAACAACCTTATCAACCGCACCCTCAAAATCAACAACAACATTACCAAGGGAACCAAGGGTTCCAACCTAGGAGTAACTATTACCATAACCAAGGTTATGGAGGTGGTTCTTCTAGCCGTCAAAACCCTCCCCAAAATCCTTATATACCTCAACAACCGCCGGTCGTAACTTCTAAGTTGGAAGACACATTGACGCAATTCATGCAAATGTCAATGGCAAATCAAAAAAGCAACGACGCGGCCATAAAAAATCTCGAGACTCAAGTTGGGCAACTTGCTAAGCAACTCGCGGAACAACAAACCGGTCCTTCCTTTTCGGCAAATACGCAAACAAATCCTAAGGAGCATTGTAAGGCGGTCACAACGAGAAGTGGGAAGGAGTTGATGAGTGAGAATAACAAAAGAGTTGAGAGTGAACAAAGAGAGAAAAAGAAAGAAAATGAGGAGGAAATATTGGAGGAAAATGTTGATGGTGAAGTGGGGGAGTGGAGTAAGGAGGAAGAAGTTGAAAATAATGAAAAGAATGGTGAAGTTGAAAAGAAAAAAAGTGTGGAGATTGAGAAAAATACGATTGATGAAGTAAGGGGGGAGGAAGTGAAAAAGCCTAGATGGAGAAGTGCTAGAGTTGCAAAGGGAAAGGAGGTAGTGAGCACTACTCCAATCCAAAACCTACCTTATCCTCATGCCCCGTCCAAAAGAGAGAATGAACGGCATTACGCCCGGTTCATGGATATTTTTAAACAATTACAAATAAACATTCCGTTTGCCGAAGCCTTGGAGCAAATGCCCAAGTATGCCAAGTTCATGAAGGACATACTTACAAAAAAGAGGAGGTATACGGAACCGGAGACCATCGTCCTTGATGCGAGCTGTAGTGCCATTATTCAAAGGACGCTTCCAAAAAAAGAGGTTGATCCGGGAAGAGTTACTTTGCCAGTTAAAATTGGAGATATCTATGTCGGGAAGGGACTAATTGACTTGGGGTCGAGCATTAATCTTATATCGTTGTCTATTATAAAGAGGCTTGGCAACATCGAAATTAAGTCCATCCGAATGACGTTGCAATTGGCGGATAAGTCGACAACCCATCCTCATGGGGTAGCCCAAGATGTTTTGGTTAAAGTCGACAAATTCTTTTTCCCGGTCGATTTTATTGTTATTGATATGGAGGAAGATGATGATGTTCCGCTCATCTTGGGCCGACCATTCATGAAGACCGCGCGAATGATGATAGATGTTGATGACGGTTTAATGAAGGTCAGAGTCCAAAATGAGGAAGTAACATTCGATCTATTCGAAGCAATGAAGCACTCAAAAGATAGAAATGATAGCTTTCGCATCGATGTGACCGAAGACGCTATTTTGGAAGTTTCAAAGCATATTCATGAGATATCTCCTATGGAGTTAGCTCTTGACGACTCATTTGAGGTTTTCACCGTTGAAGAAGAGCTAGCTCTTGAGGAATGCTTAAAGGAACTTGATAGTTTAGACGACCTACAACCGTGGGAAGTAGAGGAAGAAGACTTTAAGAAGGAGGTTATTGACAAAAAAACGCCTATTGAATTGAAAACACTACCCTCTACTTTGAAATATGTATTCCTAGATGAGACCGAGGCAAAGCCGATCATCATAAGCAACCTTTTGACAAATGAAGAAGAAGCCCGTCTGATCACCGTGCTAAAAACAAATCAAGAAGCCATGGGTTGGACTCTTTCTGATCTAAAAGGAATTAGTCCCTCCTATTGTATGCACAAGATTTTGATGGAAGAGGATTTCAAGTCGGTAGCTCAACCACAACGCCGCTTAAATCCTACCATGAAGGAGGTTGTTCGAAAGGAAGTTGTAAAGCTGTTGGATGCGGGGATGATTTACCCGATCTCGGATAGTCCGTGGGTTAGTCCTGTGCACGTGGTTCCGAAGAAGGGTGGAATTACCGTAATCCGAAATGACAAGGATAAATTGATCCCTACTAAAGTTGCAACGGGGTGGAGAATGTGTATTGATTATAGGCGGTTGAATACCGCGACTCGAAAGGACCATTTTCCACTCCCATTCATGGATCAAATGCTCGAAAGACTCTCGGGCCAACAATACTATTGTTTTTTGGACGGCTACTCCGGGTACAACCAAATTGCGGTTGACCCGGCCGATCATGAGAAGAC
Organism: Lathyrus oleraceus; assembly: GCF_024323335.1. NCBI lineage: Eukaryota > Viridiplantae > Streptophyta > Magnoliopsida > Fabales > Fabaceae > Lathyrus > Lathyrus oleraceus. The sequence continues at coordinate 452,305,471 of NC_066579.1, forward strand.
GGCTTTCACGTGTCCGTTTGGAGTGTTCGCATACCGAAAAATGCCCTTTGGGCTGTGCAATGCACCGACGACTTTCCAACGATGTGTGCAAGCCATTTTTGCCGATCTGATAGAGAAAACAATGGAAGTCTTCATGGATGACTTCTCGGTATTTGGTGGGTCTTTTAGTCTATGCTTGGCAAACTTGAAAACGGTGTTGGAAAGATGTGTGAAGACTAATTTGGTGCTTAATTGGGAGAAGTGTCACTTCATGGTGACCGAGGGGATCGTGCTAGGCCACAAAGTCTCTAGAAGGGGGCTTGAAGTGGATAGAGCTAAGGTTGAACTGATAGAAAAATTACCTCCTCCGGTGAATGTGAAGGGCATCCGTAGCTTTTTGGGGCACGTCGGGTTCTATCGGCGCTTTATCAAGGACTTCTCAAAGGTGGCTAAGCCTTTGAGCAATTTGCTCGCTAAGGACCAGGTATTTCTCTTAACCGATGATTGTTTGCAAGCTTTCGAAACTTTAAAAGAAAAATTGGTTACCGCTCCAATAATAGTCGCTCCCAATTGGAATGAAAATTTTGAACTAATGTGTGATGCGAGCGACTACGCAGTTGGAGCGGTACTTGGCCAAAGAAAAGATAAAAAATTTCATGCGATACATTATGCAAGTAAGGTTCTTAACGAGGCTCAAATAAACTATGCCACTACGGAAAAAGAACTACTTGCAATAGTGTATGCGCTAGAAAAGTTTAGGTCTTATCTTATAGGGTCTAAAGTCGTAGTGTATACTGACCACGCGGCGATTAAATATCTGCTAACCAAACCGGATTCGAAGCAAAGGCTCATCCGTTGGATCCTCTTGTTACAAGAATTTGATGTGGAAATCAAAGACAAGAAGGGGTCGGAAAATTTGGTGGCGGATCATTTATCCCGCTTAGTGAATGTGGAGGTTACAGCGTCTGAGAAGGAAATCCGGGAAGAATTTCCTGATGAAAAACTGTTTAAAGTTCAAGTAAGGCCGTGGTTTCCAGACTTTGCGAACCACAAGGCTAGTGGTTTTGTGCCTCCCGACCTAACTTCGAACCAAAAAAGGAAGTTTCTTTCGGATGCAAAGTATTATGTTTGGGATGACCCGTACTTGTTTAAGTTGGGTAGTGATAACCTATTAAGGAGATGCGTCACTGGCGATGAAGCGCAGAGCATCCTTTGGCATTGTCACAACTCGCCTTACGGCGGACACTATAATGGGGTGAGAACGGCCACTAAAATCCTCCAATCGGGATTTTATTGGCCCACCATTTTCAAAGACGCACACACCCATGCGCAAAGTTGTGATAGTTGCCAGAGAAGCGGTGGGATAGGTAAGAGAGATGAGATGCCTCTCCAGAATATACAAGAAGTCGAAGTATTTGATTGTTGGGGCATCGATTTTGTAGGACCATTCCCGCCCTCTTATGGGAACGAGTATATGCTTGTCGCAGTCGACTACGTTTCTAAGTGGGTTGAGGCGATTGCCTCACCTCGGGCGGACGCGAAAACGGTGATAAATTTTTTGAAGAAAAACATATTTTCCCGTTTCGGAACCCCCCGAGTGTTGATAAGTGACAGAGGGTCACACTTTTGTAATGCACCGTTGGAAAGCATTTTAAAACATTACGGTGTATCACATAGGGTGACAACTCCGTATCACCCACAGGCGAATGGGCAAGCCGAGGTCTCTAATCGAGAGATTAAGAGAATTCTCGAAAAAACTGTGTCTAATTCAAAAAAGGAGTGGTCCCAAAAATTGGATGAGGCGTTATGGGCATACCGTACCGCCTTTAAAGCTCCAATTGGCCTAACTCCCTTTCAATTGGTGTTTGGTAAAACTTGCCATTTGCCGGTTGAATTGGAGCACAAAGCCTTGTGGGCCCTGAAATATTTAAATTTTGAAAATGAGTTGGCCGGTGACAAAAGGAAGGTGCAACTACTTGAGTTGGAAGAGATGCGCAATGCCGCATATCACTCAAGTTGGTTGTACAAAGAAAAGGCAAAAAAGTACCACGACAAGAAGCTCCGAAGCAAAGAATTTGTGCCCGGACAGTTGGTCCTATTGTTCAACTCCAGGTTGAAATTGTTTCCCGGGAAGTTGAAATCAAAATGGTCCGGGCCATTTCGGGTGAAAAAGGTGAAGGAGTACGGGGCTATTGTCATTGAAGACATGGACAAGAAAGATAGTTGGACCGTGAATGGCCAACGATTGAAAGTTTATCTTGGCGGTCATGTGGATCGCGAGAGCTGTGCAATTCCGTTGGATGCTCCTCTGTGAGCATCACACCGTCGAGCTTAGCCGACGTTAAACAAGCGCTTGTTGGGAGGCACCCCAACATTGTAAGTATTTACTGCTTTTTCTGTGTATTGTGATGGGATTCGAAGTGCTAACACCTTGCTGAATAAACCTGAACTGCTGCCTTTGAAAAGGAAATTGTTGTCATACTCGCTTGCTGCTCGCTAGGCGAGGCAGTAGCGAGCTGATTCGCTAGCTGCTCGCTAGGCGAAGCAGCAGCGAGCGCTGCATGACAACACTTATTAAAAATCTCAGCAGGGCACTCATTTTGGCCCAAACACAACTTTTCTGTTTTTCAACTCTGCTGAGGAAAATTTTAACCGAGCACTCTCCACACTCTCTCATTTTCATCTCTCTCACTAACATTCTATCCCTATTTGGAAGATTGCAAACCCTACTCCACTTCACATTTCAATCAATCCGTGTAACTAAGGTTTGCCCTACTACATTTTCTGTATGTTTGAACTCTGTTATTTCCGATTTGGATGTCAATTAGGATGAGTTGTGGTATGGGAAACTTTAGGTTTGCATGTGGGATTTTAGGTTTTGCAATTGGGGATTTTAGGTTTTGCAATTGGGGATTTTAGGGTTTGCATGTAAATGTGTAATCCCCAATAGCATAGAACGTTCGTTTAATTGATAAATCATTAGGTTCTGAAATTGAAACCATTAGAATGCGGGTTTTGGGAAGATTTCTCTGAAAATGTTGCAGAACCCAAAAACCCGTAAGGTTCGCTAGCACTCGCTAGGCGAACCAGGGGCGAGCGTTCGCTGCCACTTCGCTAGGCGAAGCAGCAGCGAGCATGACAGTTCTTTAAATTTTGGTTTTGCTGTCTAATCTGTTTGGTGTGTGTTGTTTCCTTTTATATTTTGCAGATGGAATCAAGGTCTGGAAATTCAAAGAAGAGGAAGGGAACGAGCACTTCCCGTCCAGTAACGATCCAATTTGATAACGACAAATTTGTCGGCCCGAAGCAGGCCGCCAGGTACATTGCTTTGGAGAAACGGAAAATTCTTCCGGAGAAGTGATTCCTCATCAACCCCCAAGGCACAAACAGAGCATTTGCCGGGTTGATAGACACTATGAAGTGGGATCGGTTAATTTCCCCACTTGAGCATTATGACATAGCAACGGTGCGTGAGTTTTATGCAAACGCACTGCCTGATGACGACGAGCCCTTTACTTGGATATCTAGAGTGGCAGGCCGTCCAGTTGCATTTGATAGGGATGCCATTAACCGAGTCCTTGGTGAGCCGCTCCAGCTGGGAGCTGAGGAAAGAGACACATACCACACTGATTTACGGCTTCACCGAGATGTTGAAGCCATTTCTGCCGCCCTGCTATTAAGAGGGAAATCTGTTGAGCTGAACCCATCTGGGGTTCCAATGAGGTATCATAGGGAGGACATGACTCCCATGGCTCAACTGATACTGCTTTTGGTTCTGACAAACATCCAACCAAAGTCCCACACCTCTACAGTGCCGATCCCAGTGGCACATTTGGTTCACAGTATCCTCTCCAACGTCCAGATCGATGTGGCGAGGATCATCGCTAATGAGCTTAAGTCCGTGATTGAGAGCGGGCTAAAGTCGGGGGCTCGTGTGAATTGTCCCCTAGCTTTCCCGTGCTTGATCATGAGTTTGTGCATTCAGGCAAAGGTGAAACTACCGCCTCGGGGTCAGGTAAGGATCCCGTCGCCTATCGATGACCGGTACGTGGCCAAATATTGCAGGGCCAAGAATGCCAGAGGCAGTGCAGCTGCAGAGAGTACCCGGGCTTCTGATGGTCCTGGTACTTCTACTCCTGGACCAGATCCCTACCTGCAAGCTGTGTGCGATTACAGTTTTGAATGGATGGCGGCGACCCAGCGTGCCATGATAGATATGCACGACTCTATGCAGCGGTTACAACTGCAGGGAAGTGGTGCTCATGCCTTGATGACGCGTGAGCAGTTTCTGCTTAACGCCAACTGGCCTGTGGAAAGGCCTGTGTATGGTGAGGGGGCGGGCGCTGGTGCGTCTTCTGGTGGTGCAGCTGATGATGATGATGATGATGAGGCTACCGGTTCTGAGGCCGGTAGCGAGGAGGATTCTGAGCCCTTGGAGGGTTAAGTTATTGTATTTTTTTCAGTTTTTATGTTTATTTCTATTGTATTTTCGGATTCTGTATTTTGACTTTGGTTTTGTAATTTTGGGGTGTTTTGTCCCCCACGAACAAATTTAAATTTTGAAGTTTATATTATTATTTCTGTTTTAAATTTTGTTGTTTTAATAAATTTTTGGTTGATTGAGTGGCAAAGCCTCTAGATTGGTTGCTCCTCAAAGAAGTACCCAATGAAGGTGCATCCGAGCTTGGATGGTAATGATAAGAATAAACAAGTGAATAAGGCTAAGGTACATGGTTACCTCCGGCTAGAATTTTAGAATGCATTAAGAACTTTACTCTTTTTGGTAAATTGAATATTGTCTTTTTGCAACATAATTGAATGAATGTTTCATCTAGAACTTAAAACCACAAATTGTGAGGAAACCTCCATTGTACACTTAAATGCTGGATTTTAATAAGTTTTGTTGATTCATTTGATTCATGCTTTGTCTTTTATTATTGTGAATATGTGGAAGCAATTAGAAATGATCAAGGCACTTGTTTTCTATCGAGCACAACTACATCCAAAAACAACTTACCTGTGAGCAGAGAGAGTACTCGTTAACCCCTTTGAGCTTAAACAGTTGAATCTCTGCTTGAAATAAAGCGAGATTTCAAAAATCTTTTTTTTATAACCCGGAAAATCTTGATTATTGTTCTTTTGCCGTAAAAAGTTAAGAGCATTCACTTAGGGTGAGTAAGAAATAAGTTGGGGAGAATCGGTAAGTACCACAACTCTTGAAAAAAAAATGAAAAAACGAGCAAGCATTGAAAATAAAAATATAGAAAAGAAACATCTGTTTTGTAAATATGATGTGAAAGAAAAGAACAAAAATAGAAAGAATGAAAATGAATGCTTGCTTGGAAGAAAAATAGTGAAAAATAAAAATTGAGTTGTGAAATAAGAGTTGTGAAGGTTTCAAATGAGAAACAAATGGAACGAAGTCGAGATGTGTGAATAATGTACAGTGAATGTCTCTTTTGCATCGGCAATTTCGTTTTCAATGGCCTTAGAAATGACCCTTGTTTGTTAACCTGACCAAGCTTCAACCGAAAAGCCCTTAGTGATCTTCGTGCTTCCACATTACCATTTATAATTGTTAGACATTGTATGAATCGAATTGATTTCTTCATTATTTGTTAGAGAGTGAGATTATTCCCGCGGTTGCAAACGCGTAAATTCTTCATTCCTTATTCAAAGAGGAGAGATAGGGTGATTCATTCAGAATAATATTATTGTAGATAGATAAATATTTCGCATAGCTATTAAGTTTTAGTTCTTGTGTATTATTTTTTATTCGAACCGTTGGAAACTTGTATATGCTGATTCGCTTGTGTTTGAGCCGTTTTATCCAACTTCGGAGAAACCATTTTCGTAAAGCAAATCCTCTTGTCCTTCAAGAGGCATACTTTGCTTGAGGACAAGCAAGAATCTAGTTGGGGAGAGTTGTTAGATACCCAAAAGTGCTTATTTGAGCTATCAAATATGGGTATCTTTCACTCCATTTCCTTTCTAAATTGTCAAAACCACCTTTGTTTTAGATGAAATGCAATACATTGATAAACGATCTTGGTACCTTTGATTTGTGTGTTATTGTGCAGGAAGAAGGCATGAAATAATTGAAAATGAAGACACAAGAAAGTTGGCAAAGGAACCAAAGAGAAGATGCATTCATCAGCTTGCTCGCTAGGCGAGAGCTGTAGCGAAGGACTCGCTAGGCGAGCTTCCAGCGAACGTTGCAGCGAACGCTTCCAGACTTGGTGAAAAGCGCAGCCAGCACTCACTCGCTAGGCGAGGCTCTAGTGAGTTCCCAGCGAGGATTCCAGTAGCCAAACCTCTCAACCTCGCTGGAGCGAGGGTTGAAGCGTGCCCTTCGCTAGGCAAAGGTTTTGTTCGCTAGGCGAACATGACAGTCTGAGATAGGCTATTTCTCTGGGCGCAGGTGCCTCATGTGCCTCAATTAGACCCTCACTAGGCGAGCCATTCTGCTCGCCTAGCGAGCATGACAGCCCAGTACAGCTCTATAAGTAGCAAGTGCCACTTTTTGGAGCCATACCTAGTTTTCCATACTTTTGCACTTTTTCTAGATTTTTTTACAGCATTGTTCTTAGAAGCTTTTGTGCCCTAAATTTCATTTCTCTTCATCTCTTAACCATCTTTTACAAAAAGAAGGTGGATTTCCATCCAATCTCGATTATTCGACTCGGATGTTGATCAACCTTCTTCCGAAACTTGCCGACCAAGCTACCATGAAAATGAGTAGCTAAGTCCTCCATTTGTCAAGGTTAGATGTAGATGATCATTAGCTTTGTGTGTAAATGTAAGGATCTTCATGTGTAAACTCTTTAATGGTGAATATATGATGAAAACTTTGTTCTTATTCAAAACTCTTTGTGTTGGTTTATGATCGAGAGATGTTTACCAACTCTTAACCTAGGTTTTCATCCAATCTTGTTTGTTAGCTAGAGATAGTAATGAATGATTTTGTTCACCATAAGGTTGAACCAAAAAGTTGTCATTTTGATAGGTTGTGTTAGAGATAAACAATCGATCAAAATGGGAAAACTCACAATGTGTGTTCGAGAGAAACACATTGGGAGGACTTTGTGAAATAATTTATCATCTAAAGGAGTTTATAAGATTGTTGACCGAACAAATACATGCAAAGTGATCGTTGAACCCTAACTTTGGCAATATTTCTCAAATATTCAAACCATAACTTTTACCGCATTTTATTACATTTTTATGCAAGATAACGTGACAACAACCAAAACCCCCTGTGTTACTTAAGCTAAGATTAATACAACCATCGAACGGCGGTGATATCTTACAATCCCTGTGGATACGATAACAAAAACCCGACACTTAAAATTACAACTAACAATCATCTACATCTAACCTTGACAAAATGAAGAACTTAGCTACTCATTTTCATGGTAGCTTGGTCAACAAGTTTCGGAAGAAGATTGATCAACATCCGAGTCGAATAATCGAGATTGGATGGGAATCCACCTTCTTTTTGTGAAAGATTGTTAAGAGATGAAGAGAAATGATTTCTAGGTCACAAAGTATCTCTAGAGCAATGCTGGAAAAATATCTAAAAAGTACAAAAGTATGGAGGTGTAAAAGTCTGGCTCCCAAAAAGTAGCTCTTGCTACTTATAGTGCTGCTACTGAGCTGTCATGCTCGCTAGGCGAGCAGAATGGCTCGCCTAGCGAGCCCCAAAATGAGGCACCTACGCCCAAAGAAATATCCTTTGCCTGATTGGTATGTTCGCTAGGCGAACAAAACCTTCGCTAGGCGAAGCCCACGCTCCACCCTTCGCTTCAGCGAGCTTAGGAGGTTTTGCTACTGGAATTGCTCGCTGGGAGCTCGCTAATGGCTTGCCTAGCGAGTGAGTGCTGGTTGCGCTTTTGACCAAGTCTGGACGTGTTCGCTACACCCTTCGCTGGCTGCTCGCCTAGCGAGTTTGTTGATGTTTGCTACTGTAAAATACTGGAGCTCTTCGCTGGGTTCTCGCTGGGTGCTCGCCTAGCGAGCTCTTCGCCACAGCCCTCGCCTAGCGAGAAAGCTGATGAATGCATCCTTTCTTTGGTCCCTTTGCCAACTTTCTTGTGGCTTCATTTTCTATTATTTCATGCCTAATTCCTGCACAATAACACACAAATCAAAGGTACCAAGATCGTTTATCATTGTATTGCAATTCATCAAAAACAAAGGTGGTTTCGAACACTTTAGCAAGGAAATGGAGTGAAAGATGCCCATATTTGATAGCTCAAATAAGCACTTTTATGTATCTAACAACTCTCCCCAACTAGATTCTTGCTTGTCCTCAAGCAAAGTATGCCTCTTGAAGGGCAAGAGGATTTGCATTAAGAAAAAGGTTTCTCCGAAATCGGATAAAATGGCTCAAACACAAGCTAATCAGCAGATACAAATTTCCAACGGTTAGAATAAAATAATACACAAGAACTAAAACTTAGTAGCAATGCGAAATATGTATCTATCCACAACAATATTATCTTGAATGAATCACCCTATCTCTCCTCTTCGAATAAGGATTGAAGAAATTACGAATTTGCAACCGCGGGAATAATCTCACTCTCCAACAAACAATGAAGAAATCAATTCAATTCATACAATGTCTAACAATTATAATTGGTAATGTGGAAGCACGAAGATCACTAAGGACTTTTCGGTTGAAGTTTGGTTAGGTTAACAAACAAGGGTCATTTCTAAGGCCATTGAAAACGAAATTGCCGATGCAAAAGAGACATTCATTGTACATTATTCACACATCTCAACTTCGTTCCATTTGTTTCTCATTTGAAACCTTCACAACTCTTATTTCACAACTCAATTTTTGTTTTTCACTATTTTTCTTCCAAGCAAGCATTCATTTTCATTTTTTCTATTTTTTTCTTTTCTTTCACATCATATTTACAAACAGATGTTTCTCTTTTCTATATTTTATATATATATATATATATATATATATATATATATATATATATATATATATATATATATATATATATATATATATATATATATATTTTATGCTTGCTCGATTTTTCAAGAGTTGTGGCACTTACCGATTCTAATTTTCATTTTCCCCAACTTATTTCTTACTCACCCTAAGTGAATGCTCTTGACTTTTTACGGCAAAAGAACAATTTTCAAAATTTTCCGGGTTTCAAGAATTTTTTTTTTTTGAAATCTCGCTTTATTTCAAGCTGAGATTCAACTGTTTAAGCTCAAAGGGGTTAACGAATACTCTCTCTGCTCACAGGTAAGTTGCATTTGGAACTGGTTGTGCTCGATAGAAAACAAGTGCCTTGATCATTTCTAATTGCTTCCACATATTCACAATAATAAAAGACAAAGCATGAATCAAATGAATCAACAAGGCTTATTAGAATCCAACATTTAAGTGTACAATGGAGGTTTCCTCACAATTTATGGTTTTAAGTCCTAGATGAAACATTCATTCAATTATGTTGCAAAAAGACAATATTCAATTACAAAAAAGAGTAAAGTTCTTAATGCATTCTAAAACTCTAGCCGGAGGTAACCATGTACCTTAGCATTATTCACTTGTTTATTTTTATCATTGCCATCCAAGCTCGGATGCACCTTCATTGGATACTTCTTTGAGGAGCAACCAATTTAGAAGGTTTGTCACTCAACCAACCAAAAATTTATTAAAACAAACGAAATTTAAAACATAAATAATAACATTACTTCAAAATTTAAAATTGTTCATGGGGGACAAAACACCCCAAAAGTACATAACCAACATTAAAATACACAAATCTGAAAATACAATAGAAATAAAACATAATATGAAAAATAAAATAAACTTAGCCCTCCAAGGACTCATAACCCTCATCACTACCGGCTTCAGAACCGGTAGCCTCATCATCATCATCATCATCTTCTTCAGTAGCACCAGAAGAAGCACCAGCACCAGAAGCACCCGCCCCCTCTCCAAACACAGGCCTGTCCACAGGCCAGCTAGCGTGCTGCAGAAACTGCTCACGTGTCATCATAGAATGCTCACCGGAGGGGTCGCGCATCTGCAACTGTAACAGCTGCATAGAATCGTGCATATCGAGCATGGCGCGCTGAGTTGCCGCCATCCAATCCCAGTTGTAGTTGCAGACAGCCTGCTGGAAAGGATCGGATCCTAGAGTAGAGGTACTAGGACCATCAGAAGCCCCGGTAACCTCAGCAGCTGAACTACTTCTTACATTCTTCGGTTTGCAATACTTGGCCACGTATCGGTCATCAATAGCCGGCGGAATCCTTACTTGACCCTTAGAGGGTAGCCTCACCCTCGCTTGCTGGCACAAAGCCATGATTAGGCAAGGGAAAGCCAGGGGACAATTCAATCGTGCCCCCGACTTTAGCCCGCTTTCAATCACGGACTTCAGCTCCAAAGCAATAATCTTCGCCACATCAATCTGGATGTTCGTGAGGATGCTGTGTACCAAGTGTGCCACTGGGATCGGCACGGTAGAAGTGTGAGACTTGGGTTTGATGTTTGTAATAACCAACAAAAGGATCAGTTGAGCCAAGGGAATCATGTCCTCCCTATGGTATCTCATCGGAACCCCAGATGGGTTCAGCTCAACTGATTTCCCTTTCAAAAGCAGGGCAGCAGAAATCGAATCAGTATCCCGGTGAAGCCTTAAATCTTGGTGGTAGGTGTCTCTCTCCTCGGCTCCCAGATGGAGTGGTTCACCCAGGACATGGTTAATTGCATCCCGATCGAACGCAACAGGACGGCCGGACACTCTAGACGTCCATGTGAATGGCTCGTCGTCGTTCGGCAGTGCGTTCGCGTAGAACTCACGCACTGTTGCGATATCGTAATGCTCCAGGGGGGATATTAACCGATCCCACTTTTTGTTGTTAATCAACCCGGCGAATGTACGGTTCGTGCCTTCAGGGTTGATTAAAAATCTCTTTTCGGGCAAAATCTTTCGCTTTTCCAAAGCAACATATCTTGCTGCTTGCTTTGGCCCGACAAATTTGTCGGTGTCGAATTGTATTGGTACGGGACGGGAAGTGTTCCCGCCCTTTCTCTTTTTCGAAGCTCCGGACCTGGATTCCATCTGCACAGACATAGAGAGGAAACAACACAAACACAAACAGATTAGAAACCAAAACCAGAATTCCAACTACTGTCATGGTCGCTGCTGTTTCGCCTAGCGAGTACCTAGCGAAGCTTCGCTACAGGTTCGCCTAGCGAAGTGGCAGCGAATGCTCGCCACTGATTCGCCTAGCGAGTTGCTAGCGAATCTTACGGGTTTTTGGGTTCTGCAATGTTTACACTGAAATTTTGGCAAAACCCAAGGTCTCATGGTATCTATTTCAGAACAAAATGATTTATCAAGAAAGGCATTGTTCTAATGTACATGCAAATCTACACCCACATGCAAACCTAATGTACCCATTCCCCCCAAATTCACCCTAAATGACATATACATCAGAAATTTACAAAGTTAAAACATAAAGAAATGGAATTAGGGCAAACCTTAGTGAAAGAGATTGATTGAATTTGAAGTGCACAGTGAGGTTTGCAATGCAATGTAACCGTTTAGGGTTTGAGTGAGATGAAAAGTGAGAGAGTGTTTGTGAGAGTTGTTTGTGAGTGCTTCAGTTCAGAGTTGTAAAAAGAAAAAAATGCACTTGGGCCCAAAAGAGTGGCCTGCTGAGAATTAAATGAGTGCTGCCACGCAGCGCTCGCTGCTGCTTCGCCTAGCGAGCAACTAGCGAATCCGCTCGCTACTGCTTCGCCTAGCGAGCATCTAGCGAGCATGACAGCATTTGCTTTTTCAAAAATAGCATTCCTGGTACATTCAACAAGGTTTTACAATTGGAATCCCAATACGACACCACAGAAAAACTGTAAATACTTACAATGTTGGGGTGCCTCCCAACAAGCGCTTGTTTAATGTCGGATAAGCTCGACGGTGCGATGCTCACAGAGGAGCATCCAAAGAAATAGCGCAGCTCTCGCGATCCACATGACCACCGAGATAAACCTTCAAACGTTGGCCATTAACGGTCCAACTCTCCTTCTTTTCCATGTCCTCAATGACAATAGCTCCGTACTCCTTAACTTCTTTGACCCGAAATGGCCCGGACCATTTTGATTTCAACTTTCCGGGGAATAATTTCAACCTGGAATTGAACAATAGGACCAACTGTCCGGGCACAAATTCTTTCTTTCGAAGCTTTTTGTCATGATATTTTTTTACCTTTTCTTTGTACAACCAACTTGAGTGATATGCGGCATTGCACATCTCTTCCAACTCGAGCAGTTGCACCTTCCTTTTCTCACCTGCCAAATCCTTTTCAAAATTTAAAAATTTCAGAGCCCACAAGGCTTTGTGCTCCAATTTGACCGGCAAATGGCAAGTTTTACCAAACACCAATTGAAAAGGAGTGAGCCCAATTGGAGCTTTAAAGGCGGTACGGTATGCCCATAACGCTTCATCCAATTTTTGTGACCACTCTTTTTTCGAATTTGACACAGCTTTTTCGAGAATTCTCTTAATCTCACGATTAGAGACCTCGGCTTGCCCATTAGCCTGTGGGTGATACGGAGTTGCCACTCTGTGTGATACACCGTAATGTTTTAAAATGCTTTCCAACGGTGCATTACAAAAGTGTGACCCTCCGTCACTTATCAACACTCGGGGGGTTCCGAAACGGGAAAATATGTTTTTCTTCAAAAAATTTATTACCGTTTTCGCATCCGCCCGAGGTGAGGCAATCACCTCAACCCACTTAGAAACGTAATCAACTGCGACAAGCATATACTCGTTACCATAAGAGGGTGGGAATGGTCCTACAAAATCGATGCCCCAACAATCAAATACTTCGACCTCTTGGATATTTTGGAGAGGCATCTCGTCTCTCTTACCAATCCCACCGCTTCTCTGGCAACTATCACAACTTTGCGCATGGGTATGTGCGTCTTTGAAAATAGTGGGCCAATAAAATCCTGACTGAAGGATTTTAGTCGTTGTTCTCACCCCATTATAGTGTCCGCCATAAGGCGAGTTGTGACAATGCCAAAGGATGCTCTGCGCTTCATCGCCAGTAACGCATCTCCTTAAAAGGTTATCACTACCCAACTTAAACAAGTACGGGTCATCCCATACGTAATACTTGGCATCTGAAAGAAACTTCCTTTTTTGGTTCGAAGTTAGGTCGGGAGGCACAAAACCACTAGCCTTGTGGTTCGCAAAGTCTGCAAACCACGGCCTAACTTGAATTTGAAAAGTTTTTCATCAGGAAACTCTTCCCGGATTTCCTTCTCTGAAGCGGTAACCTCCACATTTAACTAAGCGAGATAAATGATCCGCCACCAAATTTTCCGATCTTTTCTTGTCTTTGATTTCAACATCAAATTCTTGCAACAAGAGGATCCAACGGATGAGCCTTTGCTTCGAATCCGGTTTGGTGAGCAAATATTTAATCGCCGAGTGGTCGGTATACACTACGACTTTAGACCCTATAAGATAAGACCTAAACTTTTCAAGCGCATACACTATCGCAAGTAATTCTTTTTCAGTGGTGGCATAGTTAATTTGAGCCTCATTAAGAACTTTACTTGCGTAATGTATCGCATGAAAATTTTTCTCTTTTCTTTGGCCTAATACCGCTCCGATTGCATTGTCGCTCGCATCACACATTAGCTCAAAATTTAAATTCCAATTTGGAGCGACTATAATTGGAGCGGTAACCAATTTTTCTTTCAAAGTCTCAAAAGCTTGCAAACATTCATCGGTTAAGAGGAATACCTGGTCCTTAGCTAGCAAATTACTCAAAGGCTTAGCTACCTTTGAGAAGTCTTTGATAAAGCGCCGATAGAACCCCGCGTGCCCCAAAAAGCTTCGGATTCCCTTCACATTCACCGGAGGAGGTAACTTTTCAATCACTTCAACCTTAGCACGATCAACTTCAAGCCCTCTTGAAGAGACTTTATGGCCAAGCACTATCCCCTCGGTCACCATGAAGTGGCACTTCTCCCAATTGAGCACAAGATTGGTCTTCACACATCTTTCAAGCACCGTTTTCAAGTTTGCCAAGCATAAACTAAAGGAACCACCAAATACCGAGAAGTCATCCATGAAGACTTCCATTGTTTTCTCAATAAGGTCGGCAAAAATGGCTTGCACGCATCTTTGGAAAGTTGCCGGTGCATTGCACAACCCAAAGGGCATTTTTCGGTATGCGAAAACTCCAAACGGACATGTGAAAACCGTCTTTTCATGATCGGTCGGGTCAACCGCAATTTGGTTATACCCGGAATAGCCATCCAAGAAACAATAGTATTGTTGCCCCGAGAGTCTTTCGAGCATTTGATCCATGAACGGGAGTGGAAAATTATCTTTTCGAGTTGCGGTATTCAACCGCCTATATTCAATACACATTCGCCACCTTGTCGCAACTTTAGTAGGGATCAACTCATCCTTGTCATTTCGGATCACGGTAATTCCACCTTTCTTCGGAACCACATGCGCAGGACTAACCCATGGACTATCCGAAATCGGGTAAATCATTCCCGCATCCAACAACTTGACAACTTCCTTTCTAACAACCTCCTTCATAGTAGGATTTAAGCGGCGTTGTGGTTGAGCTACCGGCTTAAAATCCTCTTCCATTAAGATCTTGTGCATGCAATAGGAAGGACTAATTCCTTTTAGATCGGAAAGAGTCCAACCCATGGCTTCTTGATTTTTTTTTAGCACATTGATCAAACGGGCTTCTTCATCATTTGACAAAAGGTTGCTTATGATGACCGGCTTTGCTTCGGTCTCATCTAGGAATACATACTTCAAAGTAGAAGGTAACATTTTTAATTCAATAGGCGATTTTTCGTCATTAACCTCCTTCTTTAAGTCTTCCTCCTCAACTTCCCACGGTTGTAGTTCGTTTAAACCATCAAGTTCCCTTAAGCATTCATCAAGAGCTTGCTCTTCTTCAACTGTGAAAACTTCAAATGAGTCATTAAGAGCTAACTCCATAGGAGATATCTCATGAATATGCTTAGAAACCTCCAAAATTGCCTCTTCGATCACATCGATGCGAAAGCTATCACTTCTATCTTTTGAATGCTTCATTACTTCGAATAGATCGAAAGTAATTTCTTCATTTTGGACTCTCACCTTCATCAAACCGTCATCAACGTCTATCATCATGCGCGCGGTTTTCATGAACGGTCGGCCCAGAATGAGCGGAGCATCATCATCCTCTTCCATATCAATAACAATAAAATCGACCGGGAAAAAGAATTTGTCAACTTTAACCAAAACATCTTGGGCTACGCCATGAGGATGGGTAGTCGACTTATCGGCCAATTGCAAAGTCATCCGGATGGACTTAATTTCAATGTTGCCAAGCCTCTTTACAATAGACAATGGTATAAGATTAATGCTTGACCCCAAATCAATTAGTCCTTTTCCGACATAGATATCACCAATTTTAACCGGCAAAGTAATTCGTCCCGGATCAACCTCTTTTTTCGGAAGCGTCCTTTGAATAATTGCACTACAGCTCGCATCTAGGACAATGGTCTTCGGTTCCGTATACCTCCGCTTTTTTGTAAGTATGTCCTTCATGAATTTGGCATACTTGGGCATTTGCTCCAAGGCTTCGGCAAACGGAATGTTGATTTGCAGTTGTTTAAAGATATCCATGAACCGGGCGTAATGCCGTTCATTCTCCCTTTTGGATGGAGCATGTGGATAAGGAAGGTTTTGGATTGGAGTAGCGCTCACTACCTCCTTTCCTTTAGCAACTCTAGAACTTCTCGCTCTTTTCTTTTTCACTTCCTCCCCCATTACTTCATCACTCTTATTTTTCTCAATTTCCACACTTTCTTTCTTTTCAACTTCACCATTCTTTTTATTCTTTTCACTTTCTTCCTCACTCCACTCCCCCACTTCACCATCAATATTATCCTCCAATATTTCCTCCTCATTTTTCTTCTTTTCCTCTCTTTGTTCACTCTTATCTCTTTTTTTATTCTCACTAATCAACTCCCTCCCACTTCTCGTCGTGATCGCTTTACAATACTCCTTAGGATTTGTTTGCGTGTTCGCCGAAAAAGAAGGACCGGGTTGTTGTTCCACTAGTTGCTTAGTAAGTTGTCCAACTTGAGTCTCGAGATTTTTGATTGCCGCATCGTTGCTCTTTTGATTAGCCATTGACATTTGCATAAATTGTGTCAATGTCTCTTCTAACTTTGAAGTTACGACCGGCGGTTGTTGAGGTTGATAAGGATTTTGGGGAGGGTTTTGACGGCTAGAAGAACCACCCCCATAACCTTGGTTATGGTAATAGTTACTCCTAGGTTGGAACCCTTGATTCCCTTGGAAGTGTTGTTGTTGATTTTGAGGATGTGGTTGATAAGGTTGTTGTTGTTGTTTTTGTCTCGGTTGGTAGTCTCGTTGGTTCTCCATGTAGTTTACTTCTTCGAACCCGGGAGGTGGACAAAATCCGGTGTCATGCTCACCTTTGCAAAGCTCACAACAAGCTATTTATTTAGCTTTTGAAGGTTCTCTCAACTCTTTTATTTGCTGCGTTAAGAGTTCCACTTGTTGTGAAATGAGTTTGTTTTGGGCAAGAATGGCATCGTTCGTCCCAAGTTCAAGCACTCCCGGCTTCTTCAAAGAGTTGCCTCTACTTTGACTTTGAAGATCATTTAGAGCCATTCGATTTATGATATCTGTAGCTTCTTCGGCGTTTTTAGACAATAAAGAACCACCCGAGGTAGCATCCAACAAAGTCTTGCAGTTTGGTTGAAGTCCATTTTTGAAAATATGGATTTGAGTCAATTCATCAAAACCATGCCCTTTACATTTCCGAAGCATGGATTTGAATCTTTCCCACGCATCATTTAATGATTCGTTGGTTCCTTGTGAAAATACTGAGATGGCCGTCTTGGATTCCATGAACCGGTTGTGGGAGAAAAATCTTTCGATGAACTTCTCTTCCAACACGTTCCAATCTGTCATGACGGCAGGTGTTTGATCTAAGTACCAATCTTTTGCTTTGCCGAGAAAAGCGTGGGGAAATAATCTTTTGAACAACGGTAGCTCTTGAGCTTGATCAACTCCGGCCGCCAATGCTATCTCGTAAAATTTGGTGAGGAAAGCAAAGGGATCTTCATGGTCCATTCCGGTGAATGGACTTCCATATAGTAAATTAAGAGTTTCCGTTTTCATCTCGGCTTGCCTTCCCGTGTGGTTGGCAAACTGAGCAGTATTCCTTGGACTGTTTACACATGGAGTGGAAATGGGTGGTGGTGGTGGTTCCATGATAGGTATGAACGGTGGTGGATGTGTGGTAGAAGAACTTTCTCCTTGTTCTTGTCGTTGTCTAGCTTGTTGCCTCCTTCGTCTCGTTCTGCTATTCAGCCTCCTTGCGGTTCTTTCGATCTCGGGATCAAAAAGAAGTTCGTCCACAGGAATCTGCCCTCGCATAAAACGAAAGCTGCACACTAAACCAAACAAATTACAAGCACAAGTCAAAAATTCGAAAGCTAAAAATTAAGCAACTATTGCGATGCTCGCAATATCACTTCACAATCCCCGGCAACGACGCCATTTTGTTGAATGTGTATTTAGTGTCGGGTTTTTGTTATCGTCTCCACAGGGATTGTGAGATATCGCCGCCTTTCGACAGTTGTTTCAATTCTTAACTCGTAGTAACAAGGGGGGTTTTGGGTTTAGTCACGGTATCTTGCATAAAAGTGTAATAAAATGCGATAAAAGATTTGGTTTTAATATTTGAGAAATATTGCCAAAGTTAGGGTTCGACGATCACTTTGCATGTATATGTTCGATCAACAAAACTTATAAACTCCTTTAGATGATAAACTATTTCACAAAGTCCTCCCAATGTGTTTATCTCTAACACACATTGTGAGTTTTCCCTATTTGATCCATTGTTTATCTCTAACACAATCTATCAAAATGACAACTTTTTGGTTCAACCTTATGGTGAACAAAATCATTCATTACTATCTCTAGCTAACAAACAAGATTGGATGAAAACCTAGGTAAAGAGTGGGTAAACATCTCTCGATCATAAACCAACACAAAGAGTTTTCAATAAAACAAAGTTTTCACCATATATTCATCATTAAAGAGTTTACAAATGAAGATCATCTCATATACACACAAAGTTAATGATCATCTACATCTAACCTTGACAAAATGAAGAACTTAGCTACTCATTTTCATGGTAGCTTGGTCAACAAGTTTTGAAAGAAGGTTGATCAACATCCGAGTCGAATAATCGAGATTGGATGGGAATCCACCTTCTTTTTGTGAAAGATTGTTAAGAGATGAAGAGAAATGATTTCTAGGTCACAAAGTATCTCTAGAGCAATGCTGGAAAAATATCTAAAAAGTACAAAAGTATGGGGGTGTAAAAGTCTAGCTCCCAAAAAGTAGCCCTTGCTACTTATAGTGTTGCTACTGAGCTGTCATGCTCGCTAGGCGAGCAGAATGGCTCGCCTAGCGAGCCCCAAAATGAGGCACCTGAGGCACCTGCGCCCAAAGAAATATCCTTTGCCTGATTGGTATGTTCGCTAGGCGAACAAAACCTTCGCTAGGCGAAGCCCACGCTCCACCCTTCGCTCCAGCGAGCTTAGGAGGTTTTGCTACTGGAATTGCTCGCTGGGAGCTCGCTAATGGCTCGCCTAGCGAGTGAGTGCTGGCTGCGCTTTTGACCAAGTCTGGACGTGTTCGCTACACCCTTCGTTGGCTGCTCGCCTAGCGAGTTTGTTGATGTTTGCTACTGTAAAATACTGGAGCTCTTCGTTGGGTTCTTGCTGGGCGCTCGCCTAGCGAGCGCTTCGCCACAGCCCTCGCCTAGCGAGCAAGCTGATGAATGCATCCTTTTTTTGGTCCCTTTGCAAACTTTCTTGTGGCTTCATTTTCTATTATTTCATGCCTAATTCCTGCACAATAACACACAAATCAAAGGTACCAAGATTGTTTATCATTGTATTGCAATTCATCAAAAACAAAGGTGGTTTCGAACACTTTAGCCAGGAAATGGAGTGAAAGATGCCCATATTTGATAGCTCAAATAAGCACTTTTGGGTATCTAACATGCACCATCAAAACTAATTCCGAATACGTGATTAATTCACAATAACAAATAACACTTTTTAAGCAATGCTCCTCACCAAAAAAATAGGACTTTTGGAAAAAAAGTTCCTCACCAAAATATCAAACAAATCTCATGATATCATATTAATTCTCATGGCATCATAA
This sequence comes from Lathyrus oleraceus, assembly GCF_024323335.1. NCBI lineage: Eukaryota > Viridiplantae > Streptophyta > Magnoliopsida > Fabales > Fabaceae > Lathyrus > Lathyrus oleraceus. Next base: position 452,324,739 of record NC_066579.1, read on the forward strand.
CATGATCCATTCTCATTTCATAAAACATACATGTTCCATGCAAAGCCTATTGATTCGTTATCAAGTGAATACTTGTCCACGATACACACCTAGGTACCGTTGCATCCAAGCATCACCGTATACTCATTTCTGTAACCTAGATTATCTTCTAAGTTATTAATCAAGTCATTCTCCTAGGTTTCCTCACTCATCTTTGTAAGGTTTTTAATCATGTTATTTCACAATAAAACATAACAACAATGTTTAACATTCATCTTAATATAATTCATAGAATTTGTAAGGCACATAATATACTATAACATAGTATAATAATGATAGTCTTTTACGTTATCTTTCTAACACATCTGTCTGCATCCAAAACGGAGTTATAATACTCAATTAATTCATCAATCTATCCTAATCAGGATTTAGATTAACATTTATTCATTGCATAAGTATTCAACAACAAAATTCTTGGGCTAGTGGTAAGGCTTGTACCATACCAAGGAGGTCCCGGGTTTGACCCCCATTGGTGACATATTTTAATATAATATATAATATTAAGTAATGACACAAAATATCTCAATTGATATATTGGTCTGTCTCTTTTATTAATAATTAATTGAGCATTTAAGGGAATATGGGGTAATACAGAATGGATGAGGGTTTATGGCCTGTTTTTCTATGTGCTTTAGATGTTTGTTTGAAGTTAATGTTTATTTTTCCCTTATTATGTAATATCAGTCAAATGAATGAAAAATTTCATTAAGTTTCTTCCAATTAGATTATGTGTAAATGTTTATTTTAGAGTTTTCAGCCTGTTTTTAATAACACTAAACCTAAAGTTGGTAAAAAAAAATCATGATAAGAATGATAAAATAATCAGATACAAAATATTGTTATAACTTATAGTGTGAAGATTTTGGTTGCAATAAATGTTGTATGAGAGGTGCTTGTCGAATCGGCCATGACTATCTAAATAAAGAAATATACTGAATAACAACATTTCAGTGATAAAACTAGAAAAAAAATTATCAAGATTAACTAAAGGCATTTCAGTGATACTAAATCCATTTCAGTGAAACAAATGCTAGTGAAAAACAACTCATAGAACATGAAAGAAATTTCAGTGATATAAACCTACTGTTGGAAGACGAACACACATGAAAAAGACAAACAAACGTACCTCAAACATGATGACTTTTGATGTTCGATTGTTGACGAATGCCACTGCTGGAGAAGTTTTAATGAGAGTTACGATGAAAATCAGCTAGGGTTTTTGAGAAAAGTTGACAGGTAATGAAAAGTTAGAGTCTAGTTCTCTAAAGTATTTCATGCAAAAGAGAAATCACGTCGGTTTTCTATAAAAAAACGACATGTATGTTTTAATTAAAAATAAAAAATATATATTAAAAAAAGCGCCATAGCTCCATATTTTGGAAATACATTTAAAATATCTACCAGGTTGTTTTTTTTTAAAACTGTGGGCTTTGATTATATAAAATTAAAAATTAAGAATGACTTTTGAATGAATTAATGCAAATTAAATATATTACCTCTCAGTTGGATTATGTAACTGAGGTTAATACCAATAAAAAAGGAAAAAAAGAATAACATTAAATGCAATAACAAAGATTCAAAACGGACACCCTCATAGCTATATTCCCTCGGTTTTTTAAAATACCGAGGAAATATGTTGTATATATATTCTTTAAAATAGAACAAGGAGCTCCCAGGATATATCTCATTCGTACTTGTAGTAGTGCAACTTATGAGAGGTGGCTCAACAATGGGCTTTATTGAGAGATGTTTCATACCATATTGATTCTTCGGTATTTATTAAGTTTTGAAGACTCAGTCGTTTTCTGTTTAATAATCAATGATTTAGGAGATTTTTATCTGTCACCCCACAGTTAAACTTGACACCCCTCATATTTTCATATTGGACAAAATGTCCTTCTCATTATTTACCTATCCAAAAATTACATTTGGATAAACAAAAATAACTTTGGAGAAATTAGAAAATAAAAAAACTAAAAATCCAATAATTATTTCCAAAACTCCGGTAAGGAAATTTTTAGAATTGGGAGAATAATATGCCATTTCACTTGATTTTTTTTTTAAAAAACGATATGAGTTTTTATCAAGATAAACTATCTAAATAAAGAAATATAGTGACTAACAACATTTCAGTGATAAAACTAGAAGAAAATTATCAAGATAAACTAAAGTCATTTCAGTGATACTAAATCCATTTCAGTGAAACAAATGTAAGTAAAAAACAACTCATAGAACATGAAAGAAATTTCATTGATATAAACCTATTGTTGGAAGACGAACACACATGAAAAAGACAAACAAACGTACCTCAAACATGATGACTTTTGATGTTCGATTATTGACGAATGCCACTATTGGAGAAGTAATAATGAGTTACGGTGAAAATCGGCTAGGGTTTTTGCGAAGAGTTGATAGGTAATGAAAAGTTAGAGTCTAGTTCTCAAAAGTATTTCATGCAAAAGAGAAATCAAGTAGGTTTTCTATAAAAAATTATGTGTGTGTTTTAATTAAAAATAAAAAATATATATAAAAAAAAGCACCATAACTCCATATTTTGGAAATACATTTAAAATATCTACCAGGTTGATTTTTTTTTAAAACCGTGGGCTTTGATTATATAAAATTAAAATTAAAAATGACTTTTGAATAAATTAATACAAAATATATTACCTCTCAGTTGAATTATGTAACTGATGTTAATACTAATAAAAAATGGGGAAAAAGAATAACATTAAATACAATAACAAAGATTCAAAACAGACTCCCTCATAGCTATATTCCCTCGGTTTTTTAAAATACCGAGGGAATAGGTTGTATATATATTCTTTAAAATAGAAAAAGGAGCTCCCAGGATATATCTCATTCGTACTTGTAGTAGCGAAAATTGTGAGCGGTGGCTCAACAATGAGCTTTATTGAGAGATGTTTCATACCATATTGATTCTTCGGTATTTTATTAAGTTTTGAAGACTCGGTCCTTTTCTGTTTAATAATCAATTACTTAGGAGATTTTTATCTGCCACCCCACAATTAAACTTGACACCCCTCATTTTTTTCATATTGGCAAAATGTTCTTCTCATTATTTACCTATCCAAAAATTACATTTGGATAAAGAAAAATAACTTTGGAGAAATTATAAAAAAAAAACTAAAAATCCAATAATTATTTCCAACACTCCGGTATGGAAATTTTTGGAATTGGGAGAAAAATATGCAATTTCACTTGATTTTTAAAAAAAACAATATGAGTTTTTATCAAGATAAACTATCTAAATAAATAAATATACTGACTAAAAACATTTCAGTGATAAAACTAGAAAAAAAATTATCAAGATAAACTAAAGTCATTTCAGTGATACTAAATTCATTTCAGTGAAACAAATGCAAGTGAAAAACAATTCATAGAACATGAAAGAAATTTCAGTGATATAAACCTACTGTTGGAAGACGAACACACATGAAAAAGACAAACAAACGTACCTCAAACATGATGACTTTTGATGTTCGATTGTTGACGAGCGCCACTATTGGAGATGTTTTAATGAGAGTTACGATGAAAACCGGCTAGGGTTTTTGCGAAGAGTTGATAGGTAATGAAAAGTTAGAGTCTAGTTCTCTAAAGTATTTCATGCAGAAGAGAAATCACGTCGGCTTTCTATAAAATACGACATGTATGTTTTAATTAAAAATAAAAACTATATATAAAAAAAGCACCATAGCTCCATATTTTGGAAATACATTTAAAATATCTACCAGGTTGGTTTTTTTTTAAATGCGGCCTTTGATTATATAAAATTAAAAATTAAAAATGAATTTTGAATAAATTAATGCAAAATATTTTACCTCTTAGTTGGATTATGTAACTGAGGTTAATACTAATAAAAAAGAAAGAAAAAAAAAGAATAACATTAAATGCAATAACAAAGATTCAAAACGGACTCCCGTAGAGTTATATTCCCTCAATTTTTTAAAATGTGGAAGGAATAGGTTGTATATATATTCTTTAAAATAGAACAAGGAGCTCCCATGATCCCATGATATATCTCATTCGTACTTGTAGTAGTGCAACTTGTGAGCGGTGGCTCAACTATGGGCTTTATTGAGAGATGTTTCATACCATATTGATTATTCGGTATTTTATTAAGTTTTGAAGACTCAACCGTTTTCTGTTTAATAATCAATGATTTAGGAGATATTTATCTGCCACCCCACAGTTAAACTTGACACCCCTCATATTTTCATATTGACCAAAATGTCCTTCTCATTATTTACCTATCCAAAAATTACATTTGGATAAACAAAAATAACTTTGGAGAAATTATAAAAAAAAAACTAAAAATCCAATAATTATTTCCAAAACTCTGGTATGGAAATTTTTGGAATTGGGAGAAATATATGCAATTTCACTTGATTTTTAAAACAACCGATATGATTTTTTATCAGATTATTTGGAAAATTCGATATTTTCTGAAAAATTGTTACATTTTTACCAAGATTTTAAAAATCTGATGCATTTTTTTTAATGGATATTCTCAAAAAATCTAGAATTTCTAGGGATTTGTACTAAACTTTTTTCAAATCTAATGCAATTATACTACATGATTGACCATGATGATTTGCCCATTGTGCTCTAGTCGCTCGACCTTCATCCTTTACTCCAAAAGAAATGCATGTTCTTTGTTAATGACATAATGATCAACTCCTAGAACATTCTTATTTGGAAGATGCAATTGTAAACTATTTTACATCTGACAACTGGGAATTTAACTATGATAATCTTTGTTGTGGACTTTCTTCAAACGAAACTAGTGACTTAAAATATTCCCATGGTGTGGTCTCTCAACACTACTATGAAAAACGCATATGGCAATGGTTAACAAAAACATATAATTAATGACAGTTGAACGTTCGTTGTTAGGTAGTGTGTGGGTGTAAGTGTGTTATTTACAACCACGGTCTATTTCTCGTTGTAGTAAACTATAAAGCGTGCTTCCTATAACCACAGATCTATTGAACAGTTGTATGGAAATATTTGTAGGTCCTGAATTCAATTCCTAGCAACGCCATTTCTGGAATTGATAATACTGGATAATGCTCTACCTATAACAACGGTCGTGTTAAAAAACCGTTGTGAAAATATTTGTTTTTTTAATATATATTTTCTAATTTTACAGAATTCTCAATTTTATAACGTGAACTTTTTCAGAATCGTATGAGACTAGAAACAACAACACATCAAAAGTTGTAATCAAAGCCAAAATTGCATTAAGAAAAAAATTTGTATATTACATCAAAACTAAGAATGACATAAAACAACCTATAATTTATACATCATTACATTAAATAATAGTATATTGGTGTTTTGATATCTTGTCTCTTGGTATCTTGACTTTAAACACATATATATAATTTCAAATAGTAATACTTGTAAGTAAATAACCTTAGAAAATGTAACTTACAATAAATCATGAATAAAGAATAAAAAATACTTACTTATTAATTTTCCTATATGCCTTCTTGATGATTGTTATGAATAACATGCACATCATCTATATCAACTTCTTCATAGGTACTTGTGTTGCGTAAGAAGGAGGGGAAGGAATATCAAATATTTTATCACTGTGAGGAATGTATTTTCCTTGGAGAATAATTGACAATCTCCTCGATAAGTCTGATGGGATTGTCACATAAAAAACTTGTTTTCTTGAGTAGCCATGACAAATGGTTTGGTCATATAAGTTGCCTTGCCAAGGTCAATCTGTGTGAATCCTAACTTATCAGTTTGTACATCATTATTATTGGAAACCCACTTGAATTTAAATAAAGGAATTTGAAAATAATATAATCAATCTCCAAAATATCCTCAATGACACCATAAAATGCTTTAGATGCCAATATAGGATTCTTATCTTTCAAACTAGATAAATACATGAATTGGATCAACCATAACCCCACTACTTTGAATTGTACTACAGTCATCTTTTGTTTTTGTATAAAAGGAAAAATTACTATTGTCGTATGCAGTCCAAGTTATCACATTAAATTTGGTATCTACGATAACCATTTAATTATATCGAATGCACTATCATCATTAGAAATCCTTTCATTAAACCAACTTATGAATTTTGTTATTCTCGGTGAACAACCACTTGTCATGCATTCGGGGACATTTTTTCTTCATAACTTTTTTTTGAGTAGCTATGTATGGTTAAACTTTATCAAGATTATTCAAAATATAAAAATGTGCTTGAAGAACTACATTCTAAGCCATTGAATTAACAAATAAATCTTTAGTACCAATGCCTCCATATTTGTCAACATGATGAGGCTTTGGAATTCCTATAGATTCTGCTTTCGAAAAATAGTTTGAACAAAACTCAACGCCTTCTTTGGTGATGTACCTTTTAATGACCGAAGCTTCTGGTTGATGATGATTATTTGTATATCCTTTATAGATCTTAATGTATCACTCTGTTGGATACATCCACCCTAACTAAACTGGACCACAAAATATGATTTCTCTAACTAGCTGAACAATTAAGTGAACCATAATGTCAAAAAATGATGGAGGAAAATACATCTCCAATTGACATAAGATTATTGCAGCCTCATTTTCTAATTCATCTAATTATTTGAAATCAAAATTTTTATTACATATAGAATTGAAGAATAATCACAATCTGGTTATATTTACTCTTACATTTTTTTAGAAGGATGCCACAGATAGCCAGTGGTAGACGTTGTTGAATCAAAACATAATAATCATGAGATTTTATGCTAATTAACTTGAGATCTTTCATTGATACATGTTTCTTGATTTTTGATGAGTAACCTTAGGGAACTTTGATACCATACAAACACTTGAAAAAACCTTTTTTTTCCTTTTTAGATAGAGTGTGACATGTCAGAGGCAAGTAAGTTCTTTTTCCTTTATCTTCTAGAGCCAACTGTTGTCGTATACCCATCTCTACCATATACCTAAACGAGAATTCTTACTATCTTTAGTTTTTCTGGAATGTTTAGAATTGTTCCTATCGAACTATCACATACATTTATTTCCACATGTATCACATCAAATACAATGTTTTACATCGAGTCGAGACCAATATGGCAGATCAAAGAACACATATCTCTTTTTCCAAATATTTCTCTTAACAAGACCTTTTTTATTCTTTCTAAAGACAACAGTAAGGTGTTATTGTCGTTGATAAACTTCATCGCTCGTTAAAGGTTTAGGGGCGATTTTAAACTACTTCTCTCCGTTAAAAGCCTTCTGCAATGTATGATAAGGATAATTGGGTTTTAGAAATTTCTAATGCCCAAGGTAGAAGGTCATTTTTCCAAACCCAAGTTGGTGAAAAAAGGCATTAGATTTACATATAGGACACACTTTATGTCTTTTGACATTGTATCCATTTAAACTACCATATGCAAGAAAGTCGTTGATTCTGCAATATAACATTGCACACATCTTAAACTTTTCAATAAAATATGCATCATCAACTTCAACGTCTTCCTCCCACAAAAGTCTTAGATCTTCATTTAATGGACTTAGATAAACATCTATGTTGTTTCCAGTTTATTTTAGGACAAAAATCATCATACTTAACATCATATATTTGCGCCTCATGCACAACCAAAGAGATAGGTTATAAATCGTGGGAAGAACAGGCCACGAAGAATGGTTTCTACTCAGATTACTAAAGAGATTAATTCCATCAGTGGAAATCCCAAGCCTAAGGTTTCTTAGCTCAAGGCCAAATATGTAAACAACGAATCAATTTTCTTCCATTGCAAAGAATCAACTACATGGAAAATGCTTCGATCATATTTTCTTTCATCTATATGCCATTTAATATTCTTTGCATCATTTACATTAGTAAAAAGTCTCTCGAATCTTGAAGTTATTGGCAAGTACCGTACATTTTAACAGGCGGACGCTTCTTACTAACATTGTTATTGTCATCACCATTGGTTTCCTTCACCTTGTATCGCGACTCATCATATTCCGGAAATTGATCCGAATTTTCACACTTTTTCTCGTATAATCTACAATCATTAGAGTATGCATATATTTTGATATACTCCAAACCCATTGCACACAATATCTTCTTGACCTCATAACAAGGATTTAGAAAATTGTTATCTTTGGGTAGCATTTATTTTAACAAATCAAGCAATTCCGGGAAACTTTTATCCGACCACCAACTTTTTGCCTTCAGATTAAAAAGATTTAACAACGCAAACAATCATGTAAAACTTGTGAACCCCTTATATAAAGGCACATCCTTATCACTACATAAAGTATCTTAAATATGGACTTTCTTAAAAGACGATTCTTTAATATCACTGATCATATCTTATAATCGATCAATCATATTGTAACGGTAAATTCCTGACCATCGAGCTATTGGTTAACTCGACGTCAATGAAACCAGAGTTGCCACCGCGCTTTTATTATTTCCAAAGGAAAAGGAAAAAGTACGAACAAAACCCAAAGATATGAAGTTTTCAAATCAAAACTAATAAAATGTTAGAGATTACAAGTAAGGGGGTTGGTTACACAGAGGGAAGGTATTAGCACCCAACGTGTCATAGGTACTCCTAGGGATCCCTTTTTGTGTGTAAGTGTTTTAGTTGAAAAGATGTTTGATAATAAATAGAATGAGGGGATTAGAAAAGAATTCATTATTTACAATTTCTGTGTTTGACAAGACCTTCGGTCTTATTCCTACGTACCAACATAAAATGAGGGATCAAAACCTCATAGTTCGTGGTAAAAATTTCAAATTGGTGGATTGATTTTAATAAAAGTTTAAAGATCTTTTGTTATCAACAGGAGAATACTCAACCAAACATCCAGCGATAATGAGGGCTTTACACATTTAAGAGGGAGGGATCCAACATGGATTTAATCAATAAGTATGCCACTAACCCCTAATAAATTGAAAGGCTTATAATCAATATATCACGGAATGGGAAAATTATATCTCAACCAAAGATAACTCAAATCTAAATGCTTTCCTTTGAAAAGTTTAAAAGCAAAAGGCACAAAATGGCCAAAAGGATTAGATGAGGTTGTTAGTTCTTTTTGTCTCTTTGAAATTAAAGTAAATATGATTAAGTTTATTTACAAGTTTGATTTAAGAAAATGTTTTAAAAATCAATGGCATAAGGCCAAAGTTTCTACTCATTAAAACAAGTCTAGGTTGGAAAACACAACCAAAAAAGGTTTTGAAAATGAAGGAGAGATTTTGAAAATAAAGAAAGAGGAGGAGATGAAGGGACTATCCTAGACAATATTTAAAAGTTTAGAGTTGAAAAGATCTAACCAATGGAAAGCATCCACAAGACAATAATATCAGATAGAAACTCATTTCCTTTAGACTATTGAGCAAGCAACAAGCACAACTATCCAGGCAATTAATATGAAGACCAAATGCATCAAATAAAGATAGCCAAAACATCCAAGTAAGCACTCCATAAGCAAGCAATCTTCAAGGTCTTCAAATGTATCAAATGAAATATTCCTTGCGGCAAACTCATAGAAACAATCATCAAATATAAACAATAAGATCAAGATAACAACTTAAGCACAGAGATAGAGTAACAGATAAAACAATAGAATTCCAAAGGCTTGTATCAGATGAATGACATTGGCCAAGATAAGTCAGTCTTAAATAATGACATTGGCCAAGTTCTTTTCACAACTCAAGAATGTTGCCTACTCTAAGTCCAAAAGTTCAAATCAAGTAGAGATAGAGGTCCAACAGTCCACCAATTTTTTAGGTTTTTTGTTGTTATTAGGTATTTTAAGGTCCTAAATCCACAAGCCAAACAAAATCACAAACACACAATATGGCTCAAGTGAGCAAAGTGAAAATGACTGAAACATAAACAAATTGCATGAATGTAAATGACAATGAATGATAAAGTGCAAGAATTTAACTTGCATTAAAGTAAATGTGATTAAAATAAAGTCAATACAAAGAAATGTTAGTGAAATGTTAATGGAAGAAGCAATTGTTTAAGTCATTCTTTGGAGACATTCAACCATTCATTCATAAGCATGAAGATATGAACCAATACATCATCCATGAGAAGGGCTCCAACTTGGATAAATCAACAAGTATGCTACTAGCTCTCACAAATGGAAAAAAAAGGTTAAATCTTCACACAATACCATGGGGAATGAAAGACTTACGATCTCACTTAGAAAAATGTTATGCCTTTGGGCAAAATTTAGCTCTATGTTAAGCAATCATAATTAGACTTATGTAGAAGTCAGAACTATATGAGATCGAGAAATAATAGTATTGGTGTTAATGCATGCTAGATACATGGTAAAATGATCAAGCTCCTAAAGCATACCACACACAAAAATAAGAGGGGATGAACCTATCTCAACCAAGCTCATGTTGATTCATCTGAGACAAGGTCATTAATGAATCAACTAGCATTTGATCTTGTGAGAAGTCATTGGTCAATGAAGGATTGGGAAGAAGGAGATGAAGATGAAGAGATGAAGTGAAAAGAAATCCCCAAATTGATCAAGGGATGAACTTCATTTGATCAATACCATCCATTCATTTTAAGGAATGAAGTTCAAACTTCGTCAACCCTATAAATCCAATGATATTGATCAAACAGAAGTCCAACTCAACTAAGATCAAGGTCAAACAGAAGATGAGTCAATACAAAGTCAACCAAATAGCTCAACATAATTTTAAAAAAATTAAACAAATAAAAAACAATTTTTAAATGAATAAAAATACATTTTAAAAGATGAAAACCCTCAAATCCCTTCAAATCATCAAAGCAATGGCCAAGGAATTTATCATAGGTCAAACAAGGTCAAAGGACCTTAGACTAATTTTTTTGGCATTTTTGAAATTTTAGAAGTATTTAAAACCAATTAAAAGAAAGTAAAAAATTATAAAATTCACATAAAAAAAATAACAAATCCAAAAAAAATGATTTTAATTCAAAATATAGAAGATGAAATTATTTAACGATTTTTGGTGAAAGTCCCATATTTTTTGGATTAAAATTGGAATTAATATGAATTTAATAAGAAAGGGTTATTTTAAAAATAAAAATGGAAAATCAAATAATCAGAAAAAAGGATGGCCATCAGATCTCCCTTATTAATTGAGGTGGCAGATTTGATGGCCACGCGAATCATATCCATGGTGTTCCAAAGTCCACGCATGCACAAACTTGGTAATCAGGAACCAAGGTTGAGATTAGAATATGGGTACCAGATCAGATGGCCTGAACAAAGCCAGCGCATCACCGGAGCTCTAGCTCCGGTCATCTTCTCCGGTCACCCTCGTCGGACTGTTACGACCAAAGCATCACCTAAATGGATAGATCATATACGGTTTTGAAGAGAAAATCAAGGGGAACTCGAATCTGACCTCAATTTCTTCCAATTCTCACTATATAAAAATATATGTGGAATTGAAAAATGAGGTGTGCAAATTGAGTTACTTCGATTTAACCTCAAAGCAACTCAATCTTGTTTCCTACATTGGTAGGACTTCAGCCAACCACAAATCAAGCAAAATTATGGAGAAATGAGAGAGAATCAAAGACTTAAAGTTTGAGAAATTTCACCTTCGGGTGATGAAACCTGAGCTAGATCTAGATGCAAAATCAATTCTCCTTGTTTCCTTTTACTTGCAGGAGATGATTAGAACACAAATGGCTTTGAATCCTTGGAGTTTCAGTTCAAAAATAGAAGGTGAACTAAAACTTGATTTCAAGTGAAACCTTCAAGATATTCTTTCAGTGGAGGTTAGGGGGATTTGCAGATCAAAGCTTTGGCAAAGTTCCTCAATTCTGAGGCAATGGACATGTATTTATAGGCTTGTGAATTCATTTCCACACCATTTCAAAAATAGGTCAAAAATAGTAACTTGTGTGCATGGGTGCATGGGCATGCATTTAGGCCCAAATGATGATTGTAATAGGTCCAAATTCGTGCACAGTTGATGCTGAGATCACTTCATGAAGCCAGGCAATACTGGTTGAAAATTGAGTTCAAAAGTTCCCAAATAGAGCCATTCAAAATAACCATGCGCAAGTCCCTAAACTTTGATCCAAATGCAATGATGTTGGACTCTTTCGAAATCTATCATCAAGGGGAACAACTTTGATGTTGGGACTTTTTCCATTTGATGCTTGGATCATGATAAATTTTGGTGTTGAAGTTGGAGGAATCAAACATACTTGAAAATTTTCTAAGTTAAAAGTCAATTACCCCTTTTCCAGCTTGAATAACTTTTGCTATGAGCTTCAAATGACTTTGGTTCCTTCTTTAAAGTTGTATCTCTTTCAAACATCTTCAATTTGGTCATAAATTTGACACTATTTGGAACTTGCATGATTGAGTTATGGATTTTAGAAGTTGAGGAAAAATGCTTGTTCAATGATGATGGCCCAAAATGACCTATAATATTTCCTCATGGCACATGCCCTTGCAAGTGGAATTTGACCTTTCTCAAAGATGCAAAATTGAAGAACACATTTTGAATTTGATCATGAAACTTGGATGATGTTAATATCATAAAATTTGAGGAAGTTATGGTTCCTGGAAGCTGACCTTCTATCTAGAGCATAGACAAAATGATCTATAATCGTTCCCCATAAAAAATGACTTTCCAAACACAATTAACTCTTGATGCCAACATTAAAGTTGTTTAGAGTGTCATAAAGAGTAACGTTTCTCTTAGAATCATTTTCATATGATAAAAATGGTAGGATATAGGTTCTAGGGAACCCTAGATTTAACTAGTTGACTTTTCTGGTCAACCTCCTTGAACTAACTTGCAAACTCGAAGTTCCTTTGCTCTTAGAGGCTCATGGAGGATCATATATGCTTAAGATGAAGTTCAATGGAGTATCCTTGATATCTTTGACCAGTTGTTGAAGAAACTTGTTGAAGAAGGTACACAAGATATCCAAATGAATTAGGGCTTCCTTGACAAACAAGCTTCAAACTCTTAATGAATTCTTGATCAAAATGACAAATGAAGAACAATGGGACCCATATATGATGCTTTGAACCAATATGGACCCTTGATTGCTTGATCCCTTGCCTTGAAGGTCTGAAGCACTAGTTGTGAGCTTGATGAGGCACAGGTGGATGCACACATTACCTACAAAATAAATAAAGCTACACTAGACATGTTTTTGGTATTTTGGTTAGTAAACAAAGAAAAATAAAGTATGATACAACACTACGCCAAAAACTGGAATAGACAGCGCACCTTAGAGGGCGCTTTACTACAAAAGCGCTCTTTAAAGTGAAGCGAAAAATAAGGAGTAATAGACAGCGCACTTTAGAGAGCGCTTTTGTAACAAAGCGCCCTCTAAGGTGAAGCGAAAAAATAAGGAGGAGATAGAGGGACAACAATACATGGCGCTTTTTAGAAAGCGCCCTCTAAGGTTACCCTTAGAGGGCGCTTTTAATAAAGCGCTGTTATAAGTCCATGTGCATTTCCAGCTTATAAAGCGCTTCTGGAAAGCCTTAGAGAGCGCTTTCATAAGCGCCCTCTTAGGCCCCCTTTAGAGGGCGCTTTGTTTCCACAAGCGCCCTCTAAGGTGAAACGAAAAAATAAGGAGGAGATAGAGGGACAACAATACATGGAGCTTTTTAGAAAGCGCCCTCTAAGGTTACCCTTAGAGGGCGCTTTTAATAAAGCGCTGTTATAAGTCCATGTGCATTTCCAGCTTATAAAGCGCTTCTGGAAAGCCTTAGAGAGCGCTTTCATAAGCGCCCTCTTAGGCCCCCTTTAGAGGGCGCTTTGTTTCCACAAGCGCCCTCTAAGGTGAAACGAAAAAATAAGGAGGAGATAGAGGGACAACAATACATGGAGCTTTTTAGAAAGCGCCCTCTAAGGTTACCCTTAGAGGGCGCTTTTAATAAAGCGCTGTTATAAGTCCACATGCATTTCCAGCTTATAAAGCGCTTCTGGAAAGCCTCAGAGAGCGCTTTCGTAAGCGCCCTCTTAGGCCCCCTTTAGAGGGTGCTTTTTTTCCACAAGCGCCCTCTAATGTCCCCTTTATAAAGGGCGCTTTATTACAAAAGCGCACTCTAAAGTGAAGAGAAAAAATAAGGAGCGAACAACTTGAATAGACAGCGCACTTTAGAGGACGCTTTTGTAACAAAGCGCCCTCTAAAGTGAAGCGAAAAAATAATGAGGAAATGAAGGGACACCAATAGAGGACGCTTTATTGAAAGCGCCCTCTAAGGGTAACCTTAGAGGGCGCTTCTAAAAAAGCGCTCTCTATGTCCATGTACATTTCCAGTTTATAAGGCGCTTTTGGAAAGCCTTAGAGAGCGCTTAAAGCGCTCTCTAAGACCCCCTTTAGAGGGCGCTTTTGTAACAAAGCGCCCTCTAAAGTGAAGCCAAAAAAAAAAATGGAGGGACAACAATAGAGGGCGCTTTTGTGAAAGCGCCCTCTAAGGTTACCCTTAGAGGGCGCTTTTGAAAAAGCGCTCTCTAAGTCCATGTACATTTCCAGTTTAGAAGGCGCTTTTGGAAAGCCTTAGAGAGCGCTTTCAGAAGCGCCCTCTTAGGCCCCCTTTAGAGGGCGCTTTTTTTAAAAAAGCGCCCTCTAAGGTCCCCTTTAGTAAACATTAAAAATATAACATATACTGCATGTCTCTTTATTTTCCCTCTCTATAAGCTATTTCGTTTTCTCTCAACTGCGATTACTCTCTACTGCGATTACTCCCTCACCGTTCATCGTTCGTTCTCCCTCCCTCACCGTCATCGTCGCCGTTCGTTCTCCCTCCCTCACCGTTCACGTTCACTGCGTTATCCTCTTCCACCGTCACTGTTCACTTTCTTCTCCATCGTTACCGTCACCTTTAAGGTATTTCTCTTCTCCATCGTTACCGTTCACTTTCTTCATGTGTTTGATTATGGCATTTTCTAAACTTAGTTTTTCATTTTGTGCATTATGTTGATTAATGTTGTTTAGGGCAAACTGAGTTTTTTATTTCTGATTGAAAACTGATATATTTGAAGTGTGTTTGAGCTTGTTTTTGGAAGTTTGATGATTATGGATACAAGTTTGTTCATGTTCCAAACACCATAAGTTTGCATTGGTCTTTTGCATGCAGTAGGTGTGTGTGAGTTTATATTCAATAATGATAAAAAAAAAGAGTTTAGATTGTTGTAACATGAGAGAAATGGAAGGTATATGAATGTGTTCACGTATTGAATCATTGTCTTACTTGGGTCTTATTGAATCATTTCTATATTACAGATAAAATGGCTAACCAAGACGATACCAATGCCGCGAATGAATCACGTAATAATGTTGAAAAAGAAATCAAACGAGGATTGACTGTTATGAAGTCAATCATTCGTGCAAGAGACAAGGGTGTAAAATTTGAAGTACATTGGAGTGCTGAAGACCAACTAATTGAGCCTAACGGTTCAATGTTGGCAAGTTACATTGGTTTCCTTGTTCGCCAACATATTCCGATTACATGTGATAATTGGAGAAGTCCGGACTTGAAGGTTGGCAAGGAAAAAATATGGTCGGAGATAAAGGTACTTACCATATATTGTTATATGTTTTTTTGTTGACTATTTGTTAACCATATATTGTTATAATATTACTTTATAATAACACACTCCATTTGTATGTTTTTTAGAGATCCTTTCACGTCGATGAAAGCCGGCAAAAATATTGTATTCAATTGGCCGGAAAAAGACTCCGAGGATTTCGATCCTTTTTGTGCAACAAATTTCTCAAGGATGAGGAAGGAAAATTTGTTGAAGGAGAACGGCCAATGAAGTATGCCGAGATTATTTCAGCCGATGAATGGAATAACTTTGTCGCCAAACGAAGAAACGAAAAATTCCATGTAATGTCTATTAATTATGCTATTATACAATTGTTAAGTTACTAAGTTCTAATATGCCTTAAACTTTTTTATCCAGGAAGTAAGCGACATAAATAGGAAAAGGGCATCAAAACCCGCGTATCCGTACAAAAAAGGGCGTATGGGTTATGCACGGTTACAACAAAGAATTGTGAGTATATTCAAATACTATGAGCTTATACATTGTCACAATATGTTATAATTGATGATCTTATAATCTAATTCAATGTGTAGCTAGCCGAGGAGAAAAGTGACGCAACATCTCTTCCGGATCACGTATTATGGAAGGCTGCTCGGGTTGGGAAGGATGGGGCTGTCGTTGAAGCGGTCCAAAATGTTTATGACGAATGTGTAAGTATATGTAACATTATTTCTTTAATTATATCGAAAATTTTGTTAGACATATAATTCATTTTTAATCTCCTCTAATAATATTTCAGGAGACTTTATCCCAAACCGTACCTTCAACCGAGGTCCAGGATTGCAGGAGCGTACTTAGTCGAGTACTAAATGTTCCTGAGTATTCCGGTCGTGTGAGGGGTAAGGGTTTTGGTGTGACTCCGTCGTCATTTTATAAAAAAACAAAAACAAAAAATCCTACCAACAAAGAGGTGATGGAGACCTTGGCGGAGTTAAGGGCACAAGTACTCCAACTGCAAAACGAGAATGCAAGGTATAGAGAGGAAAGGTGCGCTTCCGAGGCAAAAGATACTAGTGACCGAGCTAGTATCAATCATCAACCGAAATTTACCGAGGTAATTATATATGTTATTATGAAATTAAAATAGCACTTTTTTACTTGACACATATACAAGTTAACAATAACATTTATTATTGGTTTAGGGCATTTCACCTTGTCAGCTGTATCTATCGTCACCAACTTATCGCATGGTTGGCAAGGGAAAAGTGCACAATAATTCGGGTGAATTACTTCACCATAATCCCCTCCCAGTGGGATTTATGAAAGTTTCGGTTGACCTCGTATTCGATACGGACGCCCGTCTACCATTACCTGACGTTGTTTCAGAGACAACGTTGATGCGAGATGCAGTCGGATCCTTTGTTGGTTGGCCGTCAGAGCTAATTTTCCCTGATGCCGAGGTATATATGTTCTAAATGATTATGAATATTTAGTATTCACATTTCAATTCAGCTACAATTATGATATTTAATCAATTATATGGTAATGTTAGACTCCTACAAGACCCACACATAAAGTTGGTAAAGGGATTTCAAGACGCATCGAGTCGGTTGCATCTCAAAAAGAGGTACAAATATATATACCCATTGAATTATATACGCAACGATTCTGTTGCATCACAAAAAGTCATGATTTATTTTATATGAATTTTTAGGTTCCCGGTCGAGAGTTGAAAAGCGCTGCTAAGGATATTCCAACGACGTCCGGGACAAAATCTCAAATTATGATGCGTCTTGAGAAAATGGTGGAGGAGTCCGATATTATGCATGGGGGGGCCATTCGTACTATAAATTTTGATGAAGGTGTTTTCGGAGCTGCTCATTTCGAAATAATTGGAAAGGAGGACTTCCAACAACTTTTTGAACACACCGAATTGGGCATCGCTGTCATTCATACATACATATGGTACTCCGATCAATCTATAATTTACTTAGTTGAACAATTTATTTACACATTTCAATGAGTAGTCTAATGTTTATTATGTTTCTATTTAAGGTATATGTATGTAACATTGATGCGGGGAACTGAATTGTGTAACCGTTTCAATTTTATTGCTGCTTCCCGTATCAACGCAACGTTAATAACGAATAATTCAACATCCGTAAAGAATGATCTAGTTGATATATTCATGGCGGCCGGCGATAAGTCTACACCCAGTTTGTATTTTTTACCGTTTAATTCTGGCAACGGGTTAGATTTTCTTTCTAATAATTTCATTCTAATCTATGTATATCTTTTACGTAGAAAATTTTCATTCATCTAAATTTTTGTTTTATTTTACAGTGGTCACTGGGTGTTGGTTGCTATGGATCTTTCGAGACTAATAGTGTATTATCTCGATTCTTTATCGGGTGATTGGAGTAAATATCCGAGTATGAAGAAGACGGTTGACGCGTAAGTGAAATTCCCCTAAATAATCGTGTGTATTTGTATATTTAATTATGTCTGTCAGATTGATCTCAATATACGTTTTTATTTTGTTAGGGCAATAATAAAATTTAGATTGAAAAAGAAATACCGCAATAGGAAGGACATTACCTGGATCAGAGTTCAGGTATATATTAAGTATCTTATTTTTGCTTATAATAGTGTTTGTTTTTTTGCTTATAATAGTGTTTGTAAGAAATTAACTATATATATATTGTTTGTTTTTCTGTGTAGTGTCCTCAGCAAAATAATTCGGTCGATTGCGGATTTTTTGTAATGAGATTTATGAGAGACATCATTGCGTTGAATCGTATAGACATCCCAAAAATGGTATGGAATAATAACTTAGGGTTTATTTTAATATTATCGGATATTTCATCTAATTTGTTACTAAATCATGAATATGTTTTATTCTCTTAATTGTAGTACTTTGAGGAATACAAATCTTACTCAAGAGCTCATTTGGATGAAATCAAGGATGAATTGTGTCAATTCATTGTTGATCAAAGAATCATATAGCTAGGTTGTATATTGTTGTACATATATGTATGGAATGTTGTTGTTGTATGCTGTTGTTGTATATATGTTGTATATTGTTGTTGTAATTTTACTAAATCATGAATATGTTGTTGTATATTTTTGATCAAAGAATCATATATTAATGTTGTATATATGGAGGATTAATGTTGTATATAAATGGATTCATGTTGTATATATCAATGGATTAATGGTGTATAACATTGGATTAAAGGATGAAATCAATATGAATTTTACACTTTTGCAGCATGCGAACAGGTTACCAATTAAATATCCACTGTTTTTCAAACAATTTTTTTTTAAAATAACTAACACTTTAGAGGGCGCTTTGTCCAGAAAGCGCCCTCTAAACACTTTACATTGACAACTTTAGAGGGCGCTTTTTCCTGAAAGCGCCCTCTAAACACTTTACATTGTCAACTTTAGAGGGCGCTTTTTCCTGAAAGCGCCCTCTAAACACTTTACATTGACAACTTTAGAGGGCGCTTATTCCTGAAAGCGCCCTCTAAACACTTTACATTGACAACTTTAGAGGGCGCTTTTTCCTGAAAGCGCCCTCTAAGGTGTCTCTTTATGGACCACTCCAGAGGGCGCTTTTTTCTTAAAGCGCACTATAATGTGGCCCTTAAAGGGCCACTTTAGACAGCGCTTTCTCCAGGAAAACAAAGCGTTGTCTTTACCTATGCCAGCGCCACTTTAGAGGGCGCTTAAAAGTGCTGTTATATGCCAAAATAAGCGCCCTCTTTTCCCTTATTTGGCGTAGTGCAATCACAAATGATTGTTGATCTCTCCCAATGCAAACCCAATGAATGATAGGTGAGGAGGATACCAAGATGTGATCTCAATATCAATGCAAATATGATGAGATGGCATGAGGAATCTTAGGGTCAAAATTGGGGTCTTACAGATATCTTCATCAACTTCATGCATTTGTGATGTCACTTTTTTATTTTTATCTACTTCTTCATCCCACGTTCATGTTGTATAATTTTGACATATTCCATTACAGCATAGGTGATGTAATTTTTCTTCCTTTGAATGTTGTTTGATATTTCCTCAATTAACACAAGGACAATAAAAGAGACCATTATTATCGAGAAGATTTTGTTCGGCATATTCCAGGAATTCAAGAACTCCTTTCTCATACACTGGGCCTAATTTATCAGTTTTCATCCAACTACGTTCCATAATAAATTCTAAAACTTATATCAAAAGACCAATGTGAATGGCATATCCATCACAACAATATAACATTTAACAACACCAAAACCTAAAGCATATTCATGACATCAATCAACAACCCAACAATTTCATTTACAACTACACAAAATCATAGTTACAACATTTGAATAAGACATGAACAGGCAACATGAACAATACACATCACAATGTCAATGCACAAACGATTGATTCAAAGAAACCAGTTACCCTAGCGAATGACATAAACATTCAGAAATGCAACAAAAGCCAACATAATTGATGTGTTGAAAAAAGAAACCAATAACCCTAGTGAAAGACATAAATATTCAAAAAGTTATACTGTTACTACTAACCACATCGAGAGAGAAAGAGGGAGAGAGAGAGAGAGAGGCTAAGAAATGTATCGTACTTCGAAGACGAGGAAGAGACCAAGAAATGATTTTAGTTCCAAAATATGAATGAAGAGGGTGAAGATTGGACGTTCCAAATGAATGTAGATGGTCAAGATGTAGATTTTGATATCATTGTCGTCTGGTTTGTTAGGGCATGTGTTATGAAGGAAATAAAGAACCTGTTATGTTTTAATTTTGCAGTAAAGAATTTCATCATGGTTGTCAATACCAACCGTAGTGAAACATGAAACATGTAATAACGATTGATAAAAACAATTGTAGTTAATTGTTTTTCAATTTTTATTTAACAATATAAGTTAAGGGACACATGACTTTTTTATAGAAAAAATAAAAATATGTTGATGTTGGAATTCAAAGCTTGTAAACCTTAATCTATCACCACAATTATTATAATGAATCATGATGAAAAGTATTTTATTAAAAAAAAGCAGGTTCGTAAAATTATGATATTACTACAGTTGGCACAATGGGCGTAATAGTATGATGATATCAAATATATGTTTCATAGTAGTGCAACCTTTAAACCTTAGAAGGAATCTGTCGTGGTAAGGATGCAAATTATGCTAAACTCTTAAAGTACCAGATAAATTTGCATACACGAAGTCATAAGAATCTCCATGGTTTGTTAACGCGTGACAGATATCAAAACTGACCACCATGACTGATAATAACAATCGGATATGGTGTTTAAGAATTTCATTGATTAATTATTTATTATATAAATATAGGGAAAGTTTTCCCCTCCATATGTCTTCCCACTACTTCTCTTAAGAGAATAAATAGTCCATGTTCATCTGAAAAGATGAGTGATTGAACCTAACATTCATTTTTTTGCTCCCCATAAGCCTTTATGGGTAAATCCTCTAAAGATGTACAAATTTATCTTGAGACGTACTCCATGTATTAGATATCGTCCCATCGATTGAATATTTTGATTGAAAGTTCGGTTTTGGGGAATAGAGTCATTGTTATTCTCTTTTTTTGTCCTGAACACCCTGTGTGGTTCTAACCACTCGAATCCTCCCCGTTCGATTCCTAATGACTTTTCTTAGATTATTAAAAGCAACTTGATGTTTTCTATATGTAATGGTTCTCTAGCTAGTGTATTTCCAAATTTACCATCAATGTGAAAAATGGAAACATTAAAGAATTCTCACAAACAACGCCAAATGATTCCAAAAAGATCTATCTTGTTCACATGGAGGAAGTGAACTATGACCTTATCGAATGGCGTACTTGCAAAACAATTTAATGTCGATATCATAACTAACTACAAGTGAGAGATTTTATGAAAAGAATAATGTATATCCCAATTTGAGGCATTTGTTTGCCCTTTATAAGGTCATATGATTTGATTTCTCTGCAATATTCTTTGAAGGTACACATTGTTGGAAATCTACCATAACCTATGGAGAATTTCAATCAATCTTGATGAACAAGATTGTTATCCATCACACAATAACAATGAAAACAGAAGAACAATTGAGAAAGAAAAGAAAGAACGATAAAGAAGAAGAATATTTTCTGCAGAGTTTCTCTCTGCTCACAACCTGCGGAAAAACTTCTTATTCACTTTGCAACTGCAAAATTCTGTGAATACAATGTTATAAATACAACATGCAAGAATAATGGTTACTCCCTCTATTTATAGATTTAGGTTAACTTGCACCCCAAGCCAAATCTCAAAATAATTAACACTACTAAAAATAGACCTAAATCAAAATCATGTGTGAAGCAACATGCTTCGACACTTCAACACACTAATACAACTCAACATACTAGATGATTCGACACTTTCTTGCTTCTTTCGAATAATCTGCTTCGGCACAAGAAATTACAATTCAACACACATGTCTCAGATGAAGATGTTCTTAGATCAAGTGACCTTTATATCAAACTGTCTAATTTGTTATGTGCAACATTTTGGCTTATCATTCTTTTTTGATCGTTTTTCTGTTTGGGCCTTTGTGAAGTGAGTATCGGTCCAGTCCAAAACAGCTCCAAACTCTAAGGTTGAAGAAAAAGGAACTAACATGGTCAACCATTAAAATATGGAAATTCTATTCTTTGAGATTTTGTCTTAGAAGCTTCTAAAATTGAGCCTTTTAGAATTCAATATTATAAAGTTTTCATATATATATATATATATATATATATATATATATATATATATATATATATATATATATATATATATATATAATATATATATATATATATATATATATATATATATATATATATATATATATATATATATATATATATATATATATATATATATATATATATATATATATATATATATATTATATATATATATATATATATATAATATATATATATATATATATATATATATATATATATATATATATATATATATATATATATATATATATATATATATATATATATATATATATATATATATATATATATATATATATATATATATATATATATATATATATATATATACACTTAGAGATGGGATAATATGTCATCCCACATCTATAATATACTTAGAGATGCTACCGGTCTCGGTCAATTGAGGTCGATGTGTATAACGTAAGAAAGAAGTGTGATAAATTAGAGCTAATTTCTATCTTATGCAAGTTTCCACATAACATGAATGCAACATGTGGAAAAAAAGAAGTCTCAAGATTCTTCTGGGACTAAGGCTGCGAGGCTTCAATCAAGGCGTGCCATATGGTTCATGATGACTTTAAGTAGAAAAAACCAAAGAGCACATATCACTGTTTTAACTTATACTATGGCAAATTGCAATTAAGGTTCTTTGTATTCATTGTTCAATGGATTCGCATAGAATGCATTTTTTCTCCATATTTATATTTGTTCTACTTGGCTGTTTACTATTCTATATAAAAATAAAATCATGTGTTTATTCATCACAAGAAACATGTATATGCTCGTTTTAATCACTCTATTTTTTTCTCGATATTTATATTTAATTTAGTCGTAATAATTTGAAGAACAAAACTATATACCTCGGTCGTCTTGACATAAAAATTTATTTTTTAAATCATATATTATATATACATATTAAAATAAAAATATATTATTTAAATTATATACAATATTTAATAAAATAATTATATATAATACAAAATTAAGAAATACATGTAAGTAAATAAAATGAGGAATAAACTTAACTAATTAGATGTTGTGGTTGTGTTCTACGGAAACCTTGCAGGTATTTTTAATATAAGTAATTAACTTTTGAGTTTATTAGATTTTTGTAGTTCCATAATTAAGTTATTCGTTTCAGTTAGTTTTAAACTCTAAATATCTAAGATAGATCATCATTTTAGATAGTGGACTAAAGACCTCATAATTTTTTTTTAAATTTTTTAATTAATATTTGAATTTTTCAAAGATAAAACGATTAGATCTTACAATTCCATGGGATTTTAGGTAACCCATTAACAATAAATTCTTTATAGTTTTCTTCTTCTCCCTCTTCCACATAATCATCATCTTTTTCTTTCCTTATCTCCTTCTACATTCATCATCATGTTCACAAAGCTTGAAAATTAAATCCTTAAATTTGATGGAAACACAACACATAACTAAAATCATTTAGGTATCCCCTTTATCATTATCAATATTATAACTCATCGTTATTTTAACATCTTATAATTCCTTTATTTTTTATTGATGAAATTTTCGTGGTTGTTGTAAGATGGGTTTGGATACATTTGAAGAATATATGACCAATTGTAGAGACCGTTTAGATTTCAAATATCGATATGATTTTGTTAGAAATTTTTTATTTGACATATTTGGACGAGGCAAAGTATATGTGAAGAAAGGAAAGCTTGTGAATTTATTGTCTGGCCCATAAAAGAAAAAAACTGACACTTAGACCACCAGATGTTCTGGTGTACGAGTGACTATGAGGAAAACATGTGTATATAGACTTGAGTGATGTTTTCACACTAGTGGGAGTAAGGTCTAGAGTAGGGGTGTTCAAAAATTTGGTTAACTGATCCAAATACTTAATCTAAACTGAATTGAACCATAAAAAACTTAAACCATTTAAATGGTTAGTAAATTGAATTGTTTATTTTAACCAATTCAATTAATCTAATTGAATTTAAAAACCAGTTTAAACTCTTATAAACTCTTTCCACAATTTTATCTAAAATATAAATACTATTATTTCTCAAATTCAATAAACTTAATAAATCATTATATTAAAATGATAAATATTTTAATTATAATCTTTTAATATTTTTTAGTCAGTTACTATTATCATAACATTTTTATTTTCACATTACGTGTTCTTCCCCAAATATGAAATATGAACCCTAAATCATCTTCTCTCCAATTCAAACTCAACATCAATTTCAATTTCACCTTCTATTTGTTTTGAATCGATTTCAAAATGATTCATAATTGTTTCTATATATTTTACCTTCTATTAAATGTTTATATATAACTGTTTCTATATATTTTACCTTCTATTAAATGCTTATATATATCAAAATCAATTTCACATTATATATATAGTTTAATAAATGATTATTAAATGTTGAATAAAATTAAATAATCAATGTCAATTCTAATTGAAAAATTCTAAATATATCAAGATCAATGTTTCAATATTAAGACTTATGAATCCAAATACGTACCAAGATTTCTAATACGGAGTATATACTAAAACTGATACAATAACACCTTTTTATTTTTGATTCTTTTTGTAATCACAAGTTTATGTAGTGTTTTTAAATGTGAAGTCAAATGTTCTGATATGATATAAGTGCATAGCAGAAAAAGTTGTCGGCTGTGGCATTCGCTGTGATGAATATGAATTCAATTTTTTTAAAAACAAAAAAGAAACAATTTTTAAAAAATCCAGATTTGAATTCAATTTTTAAATTCAATTTTATTATAAAAACAAAAAAGAAACAGTTTTTTTAAATATATAAAAAAACCAGTTTGGAATTTGGTGAAAAAATTAATCCAATTTTTTAAAAAATTGATTTTAAACTGGTTTAAATAAATTAAACTGGTTTAAAATTATGAACCAGTTCTGAATTGGTTTTAAACCGAATTGAATTGATTAAACAGATTAACCACTTTTTGTTAAAGTGGTTTTTAAAAACTGGATTGAACCATTAATATGGTTTGGTTCAATTCAATTCATGAACCACGAACACCCCTAGTCTAGAGGTTTTATCACCCTCAATGTTGTTTCAAATAAAGTGGTCAAATATGAGAAAACACATTTTGATAATCGACATACTTTCATATCATTTGTCTTTTGACAATTTTGGTTTTTTAACATCAATGACATATCTTTAAGAGAGAATCTAACAGCTCATGCATATCAATATCAATGATGTGTCTATTAGAATAACAAATATAATTTTTAAAAGAATTGATTTTGGTATCCAAAAGAGATAACGGCATAATTTGTTCTTGTTTGTCTTCTAAATATGTATAATATAATATGTATTATATATAATGAAAAGAGCTCATGTATTTTGTTAGATTCTAGATTTTTTTTATAATGTATTTGTGTTTAATTCACTCACTATAGTCTTCACGATCATCACCATCCAACAATATCATATATAGTTAACAATAGAAAATAAAAATAAATCTAAGTTTAAGCCAAAATTAACTACAGAATAATCATCATCTTTTACCGTTTTAAATATGATCAGTTTAAAAAAAAAAAAGAAAAAAAATTGTTGTGTCTTGAGAATTAGCACAAGTTGTTCTCGGAGTCATATCTAATTATGAGCAACAATTGACCATACTATTAGCGTTCCATTGATTAAATTCAGCAGTTTGAACAATTTCCCTACTATAAGTTTGATGGTCATTGATATCTTATGGATATGTAATGGATAATATGGGTTAAAAGGTATGCTAGAGAATTACTGTCATATTATAAGAGTTTCTTGAGCTAGCATACTTGGAACTCTCACTAAAAAAAATTTAAATTCAAGGAGGATAGTTTTCTGTCACTAATTACTGAAATTACCGTTGACCAAAAAAATGAGTGGTTTGTAGTCAGAATCAACACTTGGGTGTGCAACAAAATATATAGTTTGAGCATCAGCTACTTAAAGTGTTATTAAATGTGTTAAAGAACCACAAAAATGATGATGGTACGAGGAGGAGGAGGAAGATTCTGAATTTGTCAATAATTTTGATCAGGGCCGACCCAATCAATCCGAGGGTCCCGATTTAATTTAAAAAATTGGCCTAAAAGAATATGAGTTTATATCGACTTTTTGAAAAAAAACGGTACAAAATCATAAATTTTGAAAAAAAAATATATTTTTACACCTATTTTTAACAAACAAATGTAAAATAGATTTTGAAAACATTATGATTTAACACCTATTTTTCAAATAACATGTGTAAAATATATATTTATAGTAATTAAAAAAAATATGTGGGCCCCTCAAAATTTGGGGCCCAGTGCTATAGTACTTCTTGGTCATGCTAAAGGTCGGGCCTAATTTTGATGACTTGCATATTGAATTTATAGAGAAGGAAGTGTTAATCGAAAAACTAAAAATATTGAACCAAATTTTAATTGTTAAATTGTTAGAGATGATTGATAAAGTGTTGATCGCATATTTTTTGTACTTATAATTTATAATTTATAAGCTCATATGACAATAAAAGTCATGTTTAGTAACACTCTTTTCATCACGAATTTATAGTTTATTTTACTAACTTATAGTTTAGTTTTTCAAACGCTATTTTAAATAGCATTTTAATTTATACCTTATAACTTATAATTTTTTCTGTCAGTTTTGTTCTTATTATTTTAACTAAAATCCACTACTATCATTTATAATTTATTTTAATTTAAATAAAAGAATTATATATTAAATCTCTTTTTATGTCATTTTAATTTATCAATTAATTGAACCGTTAATTTTATCAAATACATCAATTAGTTTATCAATTATAAGTCATCAATTAACAATTATAAATTATCAGTCATCAGTCATAAACTATAAGCTATAAGTTTTCAGCTAACTTCTCAACCGGTCGCTATTTTTATCAAACAAAATCTAAGTTATTTTTCAAATTATTATTTTCTAAATCAACTTAAAAAGTTGTTTGTTCAATGAGGGGTTGGTTTACTCGATGTTGTTAATCGATTATTTGAAAGAAGGTAAGTAATACGACTTTTGTAAAATTAAAATCTTATCATGTAGATTTTTTCTCAATTATAAGTTGAAACCGAGGGGAAAAATTGCTTGAAGTTTTTCACCTCAGTTATTATTCCAACCAAGGGAAAAAGCTAGTCCATTGTTCAATTTTGAAAATGAAAAAAATAGTGTGCATGTTTTTTAGTTTTTCAAACGCCCGAGACAAACAATAACCAACTTTCTATGACACTCTCAAAATTACATTTTTCTTCGGTATGGATTTTGTTGTTGGAGGCTTTTTTATATTTATATATGGTTGTGTGGGATGCAATTTTCATCTTTATATTCTTTATTTTTATAATCATTCCAGTAAGTACCTCAAATTATTAAATATACTTCTTGTATAATCATCTTGCTGTTTTTACTTCTTGTAACATACTAACTAACTTTTTCTGATGATTTTGCAATTAAATTGGTTGATTCTTATGAAACTTTTTGGTGGGATGCAGTTAAAATTGTCTTCACATAAATTAACTTCTTGTATAATTGTTCCGTTTCTTTTATTTGAATTTCACTTCTTGTAAGATTTTAACTCTTTTCTTGTGGTTTTGCAAATCAATTGGTTGATTCTGACAAATATGTTTTGTGGTATATAAATAAAATTTTGTTCAAATAAATTACCTCCTTGTATAATCGTCCCGCCTATTTATAATCAATATATAGACTACGTTTGTTTTGCCTTTTCTTTAAAAATGATTTTCACAACGTTATATATTTTGTTGTAAAAAAATTTATAAAGAAATTTTTCATAAAATTTTTAATTGAAAATTTGGTTTCAATAGTTATTTTTTCAAATATTATTTTAAATATTTCATCATTTTATCGAAACTTTTTTTAGTATCAAAATTTCAAAAAATCATTTAATTTTGAAGTTATTTCAAATAACTTTTTATAAAAATCATTTTTGACATACAACTTTTTTTAAAAATTATGATTTTAACTATGTTTTGATCTTCAATAATGTATGTTTATGTTATAGTATGACAAATTTAGTCTTTTAAATTATAAAAAAAAATAAAAAAAACTTATAATAATTTAAAAAACATTTTTATAGAATCTATTTTTAAAAATAAAAAATAAAATTCATTTTTTTTAAAGGTAAAACAAACTTGTCCATAGAATGATTTCTACTATTGGAAGACTTCATCATTTATCTTTATATATTTTTGCAATTCAAAAATGTATTAGTAATTTCATTTTAGTTTGTGTTACCAGTATTTATCTTTTAAATAGATATTTTTTAAAATAATAATTGTTTTGTGCATTTATTTATTTATTTATTATATTGTTATTTATGAAATTTAAAATAAAAAAAAATATGAAAAAAAATCCAAATTTTCTTATTTACAGTTAAACAATAGCCAAAAATATTTTAAAAAAAAATTATAATTAGTTTAAACCGTTACAAAACGACAAATAAAAATGTTCATATAAAAGAAATGACGACGTCATGAATTGTCACACTTTTACACTATCACATTTGAGACAATTAACAATCGTTGTAACTTTCATAGACAAAAATGTCAAACAAAATTAATGATGGATAAAATTAACACAATTATATCTAGGAGGCAATTTTAGATAGTCACGGTATGTTGCAAAATAGGCTTGTCATCCAAGGTTTCTTGTTTTATTTTTAAAGTTGATTTCGAAAAAGTTTATGATTTGATTAGTCTTTTCTAGATTACATACATTTTATATTTGGTTTTAATGATAAGTTAAGAAGTTGGATTCATGCGTGTTTTTTCTATCAATCTTGCCGGTTTTAACTAATGGTTTTCCGATCCAAGAAATAAGAATCCAAAGAGGATAGAAGAAAGGTAATTCTTTGGCTCTTTTCCTTTTTTTCTTGGTTACCGAAGGCCTTAATGGGTTATTTTCTAGGGCTGTGAACAAGCAATTTTTTTTTGTCTTCGTGTGGACTCCTTATGAATGGCAGTCTCTCATTTTTAGTATGTGAATGATATGATTATTCTGGCGAGTGCATCCTATAAAAATCTTGGGTCCATCAAGGTTATGCTCCGAGTCTTTGAGCTAGCTCGGGCCTTTGGATGAACTTTTCCAAGAGTAGTCTCACTGGGGTAAACTTTGATCTCGCCTTCCTTGACCTAACTTGTGATTTATTCACGTTCATCGAGAGTCTTTTTCGTTCAAGTACTTAGGTCTACCAATTGGTATGAATTCTCATTTATCCTCTAAGTGGGAACCTTTAGTTAGCCTTATCACTAGGAAGCTTCACTTTTGGAGGCATAAGTATGTGTCTTTGAGAGAGTGTGATTCTTCTCAATCATGTTCCTAATGTTATTCTTATATTCTTTTTGTTTTTTTCAAAGATGCATGTTAAGGTTCGGAAGAAGATTGTGAAAATCCAAAGAAGGTTTTTGTGGGGTAGTGTTAGAGGGGGCTCTAAGATCACTTGGGTTTGATGTTCAGATGTTTGCAAGACCATGAGGTTTGGTGGCTTAGGTGTTCATGATCTCCGACCAGTTTACCTAGCTCTATTGAGTAAGTTGAGGTGACGGCTGATTTCGGGTGATCTAGGTTTATGGTGAAGTATCCTCTCTACTAAGTATGGAGTTGTTCAAACGACTTATGTCTTAGGAGGCAGAGCTATCACTCCTTGCTTTGTCTCTCCTTGATGGAGAGAATGTCTCTCTTAGGTGGTAAAAGGGAACACACCTCAGACTGGTTTCAGGATAATGTTGTTAAGAAAGTTGACTTAGACCTCCTCACTTTGTTTTAGAGTGATTCTTGGGTGAGAGATACTTCTCTTACAACGAGGCTCCATTGTCTCTTTTTTCTTTCTCTAAGCAGAAGGATTATTCTATGGAGGAGGTTGGGAGATGGGAAAGTCAGTCTTGGGTTTGAGATTTTAAGTGTGAGCATGTCTTGATAGTTGATCTTCTCTAAGTTATATGGGACTTTATTTCTTCCACCCACGCTTAAAAGTGACAGTAGCGCCACTCTAATTAAAGATGGTTCTTACAAGGTGACCTCTATGTACTTTTTTCTTTTCACCCATGATTTTCCTAGTGATCGACGTGTATCATTAGTGGAGTTGGTTCTTTTTAGTATACGGGGTAGCTAGGTCCCCTCTAAAATAATTAGTATCAACTAGAAGCTCTTGCAAGATAGGATTCCTCCTATGGATAACTTACTTAAAAAAGGGGCCTTTCTTGGTTCAAAAGGCGTCTCTTGTCCATTTTGCTCTAGAATCACATCTTTTTGTAACTTGTTATATAATGGTATCTCTTTGGTATAATACTTTTAGATGGTTGGGTTAGTCTGTAGTTTTACCTGGAGGTTTCCTGAGCCTTTTTCAAATGTTTTTCCTCTTGGTGGTGCTTATAGACTTAGGGGTGTCTTATGATGTGGCATGTTTGGTCTGGTAGATATGGAAATCTCTGAATGATTTTGTGTTCTCAAGTAAATTAGTGTATGTAAATGACGTGGAAGACTTGAGTATCATTTTGGTTTGAAAATGATATATTGGTAAGTCTGTGAGAAACTCATGTGTTTTTTCAACATAGCTCGAGAACTCTATTAGATGTCTGAGTATTGACTTCAGGGTCATCGGCCTCCTCTTAGTGAGTTCTTGTTGCTTTGGGTGTGATTGGTTGTTTTTTCTCGGTGGTCTTTGGTTGGGAAGCTCTAGCTCGTGCTCTTTTTGTGGTGCCCTTGATTTTTCCTTTCTAGTTTTTTCTTCCTTTTTTGTATTGGTGTTTTAATTTTTGGTGTTTTGTATTGGTGGTTGTGTGTATAATTTTTTTCATTGGATTTCTTCGATACGTCATGCACCTTTTCCGACCTCCTCTTTTGCACTTTGACCTTAAGGCCCCTCTTTTTTATATAACATATTTATTTATTTTAGAGTAATAATTTTGCAACAGTTGACAATTTGTCGCAATCCAGAATTAGCTATGGTTAGAACAATCACAACATGTAAAAATAAAATTTCGCAAAACTCTTTTTTTCTTGTAATAGGACTAGGCTTAAGAATTTACTGTATTATATATTTAAATATAAAATATAATTGAGATTATTTTAAAATAAATTATTTTAAATTATTTTATTTTGAAAAATTAAATAATGATCTGTAAAGTAAACAAAATATTAAATTTATTTATTCCATTATTTCTTAATGAAGAAAGATGAAGCGTGAGACAATATAAGAGAGATTTCACAAATAAAATACCACAATTTCTTAGACCAATGGCATTAATCAACTTGCAAGTTATACACACAGTTAACTCACATAAACATTATTTTATTATTTAAAATAACGAGTCAGAAACTCATTAGGTACTTATTTTTCTGGTATTATTTAGAAATTAGAACTATCATCATATGAAACATATACTTAATATGGCTTCTGGCCAACATAGTTGCCAGGTGGATCATAGTTGCATGTAATGAAAGTTCCTCCATTATCACATCTCACTTTGGCACATCCAAGACGAACTGAGTTTCTCCAAACAACCTGAGTATAATGACCACACACTTTACCAGCAGCACATGTATTACTGTTATAATCATAGTCGGATTTCTCATTAACCCACAACTTCACTGCATCTGTGCCGCTCATGCCACCGGTGCTCATCGCGATATTCTCCCCGTAACGGCCACCACCACCGGAGTGGATCAGTTGACAATCCTTGCGCTGATTAGCATAGTTTTGTGCAAAAGCAGCAACAGTGTTGTCCCAAACAATGTTTGAAACACCAACCTGAGATCTTGCTGCGTTGTGGGCGTTCACGTAATCTGCTGGTGAGTCTTGTGCATATGCAACGTGACTCCCCACTATGAATATTAATCCCAAGACACACAATATAGAAAATGAACTCATTTTAGTTATTACAATTAATTTCTGAAATGCTAAATGTTGTTTGATGAAAAATGATGAGGCTCTAGGGATGTATTTATAGGAACATTTTGCATAAAAATTTAGTAGTAATTGAGAAGATTATTCTTCTTGTGGAAATTCCGTAAGAAAAACAAGTGGCATGTGTAATAGAATTTTCAAAAATGAAATATACGTCCATGACTAGAATAAGTAGGCTGCTGATTTCAACCATTTGTAATTAAATAATTAAAGATAAGTGGCGATCAATAACTAAATAATGAGAAGATGGACTTGATTATCCATATTAAAGTTTTATTAATTATTTATCAAACAAAACATAATTTATTTTCTCTTATACTATATCATTAATTAATTTACTTTTCCCTTCCATGTGTGTGTCTGTTGAATTTAGGAAATGCTAAATGGTGTTTGAGGAAAAATGCTGGGTGCTCTTGTGATGTATAGATAGGAACTTATTGCATTAAAATTTAGTTATAAGTGAGAAGGTTATTCTTCGTGTAGAAAAATAAGGTTATTCTGTTAGAGTTTATAAAAATTAAATTGCGTCCATGACCAGATAAACTAGCCTCCTAATTTCCACCAATTATAATTTATTTCTCATTAAGGTAGATTAGTTTGAATGGCATCAAGTAGACGATAACTTCGGGATGGCTAATTCATAAATTGTTATTCTTCTTCTTGTTCAATATGGCCTATTCAACAAAACGGAAATGTACTAACCAACGGTTGGATCATGACTGAAAAATATTTATTCATAATTTTTTTAATATTATAAATAGGTTAATTACTATGTACGGTCTGTGTAAAAAGTTTTATAATTTCGACTCATCACCATCATCCGTTTGCATTACTTTATAGATTTTTAAAATAAAAATCAAACTTATTTCAATATCCAACGTTTATGATTAACTGACGGTGTAAAATCCTTTTATACTGACAGTTTATTTTCAATTAAATTTTATTATTAAATATAATATATATATATATATATATATATATTATATATATATATATATATATATATATATATATATATATATATATATATATATATATATAAATGATTTTATTCTCATTAAAAATAATAATTGTATAGTGCAAGGTACAACGACGTCAATGATCCTTCTTGAAAGAAGTTGTTCACATAATTGAGAAATTAGTCATATTCGAGTTGTTCTTGTTGGTGCACAATGTGATAAAGATGAACAATGAACAAGAGAGAGAAGAGAGAATAATAACAAATCTTCTACTATTCACAACGGTTACACAGAAAATGCACACACTGCAAAAAGAAATAAATGTACAATTTGTTTACACCACTCATTTGCTTAAATAGAAGTGGGACTTTAGGAGAAATACTAAAATATCCTATAACAAACTTTGTCTACAAGTTTATGAAAATATGAATTTATTCTAACACCATCCTTTAATTCATATTCAGCTTAACCAAAACTAACAACACCAATCTCATTCCTCAAACGGAGAAATTGATCAGTCTTGATCGCCTTCGTCAGAACATCTATCAGTTGCTTCTGGGTGCTATAGTGCATAACTTCTAGCACTTCATTCTGAACCTGATTTCTCATAAAGTGATACTTAGTCTCAATATGCTTGCTTCTTCCATGCAACACTGGATTCTTGGCAAGATTGATTGCAGACTTGTTATCAATCATCAGCTTTAGAGGCTTGTTTACTTTGATCTTCAGATCCTGCCATATATTCATAAGTCAAACAACTTGACATGCAGTCACATCACCTGCAATATATTCTACTTCACAGGTTGACAAAGAAACAATTGATTGCTTCTTGTAACACCAAGAAATAGGACTTCCCAGAAACTTAAACAAGTACCCATAAGTACTTTTTATGTCAACTATGTCTCCACACCAATCAGAATATGAGTAGCTCAGAAGTTCTGAGCTATTTTCAGCATCAGAAGGGAACAAAACTCCATACTTCAGAGTTTCTTTTATATACCTCAGAATTCTGACAACAGCTTCACAATGAGACCACTTCGGTTTACTCATAAACCTACTCACCATTTCAACTGTATAACAAATATCAAGTCTAGTATTACATAAATACCTCTGAGACCCTACCAATAGCTTGAACCTTGTCGCATCTACATCATCACCATCTGAATCAGAATCCAATTTCTGATTTGTATCAGCAGGTGTGACAACAACTTTACAATTCAATATCTCAAACCTCTTCAGAAGCTCAAATTCATATTTCAGCTGATGTAAAATTATGCCTTTCTCAGAGTACATAATCTTCATCTCTAGAAAATAAACCATATTTCCTAGATCAGTCATCTCAAACTCATTCATCATCTCCTTCTTGAACTTAGTTATCTCATGTCACAACTTCTCGTTAGCAATATTTCATCAACATACAGACACACCATAATCATATTGTCTTCAGAAGTATGTTGAACATAGACATCATACTCCATCTCACATTTCTGAAATCCCTGCTTCTTGAAAAATGAATCAATTTTCAAATTCCAAGCTCTAGGGGCTTGCTTTAGTCCATACAAAACCTTTGTGTAATATGTACGTCATCCCTTCCTGATTCTTTTTCTCAAATCCAGGAGGTTGTGACACATAAACCTCTTCTTCTAATGGACCATTCAGAAATGCATATTTCATGTCTAAATGCATCAGAGGACAATTCCTGTTAGCAGTTATCGTAATCACCAACCTGATTGTTTCATGTCTTGCTACAGGCATAAACACTTCAAAGTAATCTAACCCAAGTTTCTGCAGAAAACCTCTCACAACTAACCTTGCTTTGTGTTTTCCAATTGATTCATATGGCTTTAGTTTCACCTTATAAACCCATCTCACACTGATGGCTTTCTTGTTCTTTGGAAGTTCTGTCAGCTTCCAAGTCTTGTTTCTCTCTATGGCATCAAGTTCTTCTTTCATGGCCTTCAGCCACACTTTCTGCTCGAGAGCTTCTTCCGTACTCACAGATTTAGAGTCTACTAACATGGCATATTGAATAACTTCCCTTCAGAATCTACTTCAGTATCTTACAGCATGTCAAAATCTTTAAACCTTATCAGAATGTTTCTAATTCTTTGTGGCCTTTGAACTTGTTCAGAACCTTTTGATTCTGGAACAGTATCCGATGTTGGAACTCCAAAAGTACCGACTTCAGAAGCATGACCACCTTCAGAATCTGGATTATTCCCATAATTTGGACTACCACCAGAATTTGAATCACCATTAGGATCTGGATCAGAATCAATCTCACCTTTTGATTTTGACTCACTCTCATAAAAAGATTCAGTCTCTGAATAATTGACAATGAGGGAGAATATCAGTATGTTTGACTATGATATTTTAGATGTCAAATAGGCAACCTAATATGAAAAAAAAAAAGTTAAGTATTTATATCACTCATTACAATTCAATATAAGATTTTGAAAGACCACTCAAATTATATTGTGATGTAAGACACTTATACAGTATTTCAACAATAGATTTTAAAAAGTCCATCGAATTATAAGTTATTATTGTTGAAAATAGAATATATATATATATATATATATATATATATATATATATATATATATATATATATATATATATATATATATATATATATATATATATATATATATATATATATATATGGAATTTATGCTAAAAAATTCACTAAACAAATACTTGAAAGACAAGGTCTTTTATTTGATTATTGTCACTAAGGTGTCTTAGATTAGTAGGAGTCACTCTTTCTTTATGTTTTATAATATTATTTTGATATTGATACATAATTTATATTATGATTATCTGCATAAATAAAATTTAATATGTTATTATTGATATAATCATTTCTCTACTGTTTGTGCAAATATAGAATTTGTAAACTTCAGTTTTATCTTAATAAAGACTTCCGTTGGACAAGTTGAAAATATGCATGATCCAGAGATCACACTAGATGAAAATCCAATGACACTCATCCATATCAATTTATGTCATCATTTATATTGATGTACTGGTCATAGGGGTTCTGTCACGTTATACGTCAATGACAACAACAATGGCGGTCTCATTATTGATATATAAGGTGGACCATATTGCAATAAAGATAAATATCATTCATATGCGTGCCTAAAGAACTGTGATATAATTATAGGTGTTCGGGTACTGGTGGATTGGTCTTTGATATAATATATAACATATAATATATTAAAAATTAGTGTTACAAAATGAGAATGATCGACTATCGTTAAATCAAATAAAATAATAAAAATAAAAAGACAAAACTGAACTAATAAATAATATTTAAAAAGTAAGTATCATCCAATTATAAATTAACACATCATATAATTAAAATATATAAATATAATATAAATAAGTAAAAAAAATATATAAACGCGGTACGAATTGCTTTGAATCGGTTTTAAAAAATTAATCTGAATTCCAATTTGAATTGAGAGGTTTTTACAAAATGACATTCAAACACATCCAAAAATATTTTTATTTTTTTGCATTTTTAGGTTTTTTGGAACGGTTTGCGATTTTTATTTTGATCGGTTTGGATTTGTACATGCCTAAATATAATTATTAAGATACGTTGCCCAAGTGGGAGACTATGGGAATGTTATATATTTTAATATTATTTAATTATTATATTTCAATAATTATTATCTGAATATATATATATTTATATCAATTATATTAGTTACTTATCAAATTGAGAGGCTTGTTTGATTAAGTGATCAATTAAAAGACTAATTAGATTTCTATTTAGAAATTAATTAATTAATCATTTACTTAATTAGTTGAATATTGGCTCAAGTGTGAGTGGATGTGAGGATAGTCCATTTTGAAATAATGGGAACCCTAATTGTCCATCATTATATATATATATATATATATATATATATATATATATATATATAGAGAGAGAGAGAGAGAGACTACAACAATCATATTATCTCTCCTCCCCGTGTAAAGAGTGTTCAATGCATTATGAGTATTGATAGAAGAAGATCCAAAAGTCAACAAATATAGTTAGTTGTCTCTACATTTGAATATTAGGATTACCATTGTCATTGTCTAGAAATCTTCTCCTTAAATCCATATAAGTATTTCTATCCTTAATAAATCAACATATCTTAGATCCTAAAGTTGTGTGTGTATGATCATGTGTTTGTTATGCTTTCACCTTACATTATAATTTTAGTTTTTAATATTCTTATTTGAGTATGCATTGTAATTAATTATTGAATTAATTCTAACAAACGAATCCTCTTAAAAATTAGAATAAGATATATCGAATTACTAGGGGAGTATGAGAGATTGTTATAAGTAGTCAAAACAGCGTCATAAGTAGTTAACACTGAGAAAGTACCATCACTTGAAGACTTCCAATTTTACTTCCCTCTATCCAAGAAAAAATATATCCTTAAGTGACCGAAAGGAAATTAGCAACAATAAGTATCTCATGAACAAAGAAAGACCTTCACCTCTTGATGTTCCAAATAAGGGTCGCATTCACCCACCTACCTCCCTCTCTCTCACACCATTTAAGATAATCAATGATCCGATTGATTGATAAATTAACAAGTGTATTAATTCTACCAATTTAACAATATATGGAAATTTTGGATTATTGATTTCAAGAACTGCATGATTTTATAAGGGTTTTATTTGAATTCAGTTGAATAAAAAGGTATTTTAGGGTTTAAGATTTTGTTGTTTGCAACAAGTAAAATCACAACAAGTTAATTTAATGGAGTAGAAAATAATATAAGTAAGGCATGACAATGATGATAGTTTTCCATTGAGTCCTTTTGTACATTAAATTAATCTAGTAACAACTAAGCCATATTTCTGATAACTACTTATTGTTTAGAATATTCATTTCTAATTCCTTAGCGAACGAATCTTTAATTTTAAATTGATTCTTATGGTTGTTAGTAAATCATAGATAAAATTAAACAATTCGAATAATAAGAACGTTACAATTTTAAGTGGTTATCCGTAGGCCTAGTTGATAACTAACAAAAATAAATATATTGTAATATAAATTCGTAGGCCTAGATTATCGTAGATTCGCGGGCCTATATAGTGTTGTATGTTGAAATTTCTTTCCAATATGTAACTTTATTACAATTTACGATTGATTAGAAAGTAAAAGACAATAAGAACATATATAAAAATTCTTAGTGAAATTAAGTACTTAATCATTACAATTATTAATTTAGGAATATAAAATTCATGAGATGCAATTACTCATCCTCAGCACTATGGATTTTATCTACTCATGGCTTAAAAAAAATACAATGTAAAAGTAAGGAACATTACACAATAATCAAAAGGAATGAAGCT
The DNA here is from genome assembly GCF_024323335.1 of Lathyrus oleraceus. Classification (NCBI taxonomy): domain Eukaryota; kingdom Viridiplantae; phylum Streptophyta; class Magnoliopsida; order Fabales; family Fabaceae; genus Lathyrus; species Lathyrus oleraceus. The sequence continues at coordinate 452,363,381 of NC_066579.1, forward strand.
TCAAAGGATAAAAAATGAAAATAAGGTCATGGTTTCTTCTTCTGTGTTTGCCTAGTTCCTAGATGAACTTTAGCTCTCAAAGTCCAAGATAAAAAATAAAAAATAGGTTCCGTTTCTTTTATTATTCAAATGGGTGTTTGGATTAAATCAAGTTGTCCAGATGTTGCAAAATGAGTTTAGGAACATATATGGACACTGTAAGATTTTTCTTCGATGTCTGATGAACATGTTTGGAAACATGTATAATGTTGCCTACCTTTCTAGACACATTTGAAAACGTCTTTCACCCGATGTTTTAAAAACAGGACCGAACTCGACGGTTCAACCGGTTGGACTTAGAATCGTAGATAACTTTGGTTGAGTCAATTTTTTAAAATTGTTAGTGGGTCAAAATCGGAGTAAAATCAGAAAAATCGGATTGAACCGTCGAAAACCGTTCAAATCAAAGAACCGGAGCCGGTTTTATAAAACCGTCCGATTAAAAAAAATCATCAAATTGACCATTTAATTTTTTTTTAATAAATTTTATTATTAAATATCAAAATTTAACATATATTCTCATTCACAAAAAAAAATCCATATTTTTTTACAACCATACAAACTTCTAAATTTTGTCACTCCATTATAATTTTTCTTTCAATTACATTTTATCATAATCACGCCGTCTCTTTCAATCATAGTCACGATATCCAACTCAATAATTATTGTCGTTCAAGTCAATATTATTTGTTGTTTTCAATTAAGATTTATTTGTCGTAGTTCAATTTAAATTCTATTTTTTTGTTTAATGAAGTATATTATATTTTTTATTCTTGGTATTCTATCTTATTGTCGTTCATTATTTTAGTCCCGGTCTATTTGATTTAAATTAAATTTTCTAATAGTTAATAGCACTTAGTACTTAGCCATTAGTCATGTATTTACAAGTTAGTTAGGTAGTTAAAATTAGTTATGGTTAATTAAAGACCATGCATGTGTACTTAATTTGCATCATAACTACCATAGACACTGGAAGATGGAAAGGCGGTGGAAAAAGAGGTTTTGTAAAAAAAAATTGCGAGTTTGAAACGGACAATGAGAAGTTTAAACACACCAACATGCAATTTCTCACGGACAATATCAATCTCTAATCTCTAATTACTTGACTCATTTATAAATAAATAAAAATTGACTACAATGTTCCTACAAAATTTTATTACCTTAGGTATAAGGATCTCATATAAAAAAAAAACTTATGAGTTCTAAGGATCTCATATAAAAAAAAACTTATGAGTTCCATGGATATAGAGTTTCGTGGATATAGGATTCCATTTATACTTATATTTATTGACATGTGACTTTTGTTGTAAAGAATTCCAAGAGTATAGCCCATCTTTTCTTTTTTTAGAGAAAATTTAACCTTCATTTTTTATTTTTTATTATTTTATATTATTATTATTTTCAATTTTTTTTCTATTTCTTTCATAAGTGTATTTTGATGCCCTTTCTTTTACTATTATACTTAGGCAATTTTATAATTTATTTTATTATTTATACTCTTTTAGTTGTTTTTATATTTAAGTTTATTTTTGACTTAATTTTATTTTCGTACTTTATTTTCAACCTTACTAATTATTTGATACATTGTCACTGTGCAGACCATAACTTGAGCTTTGGGAATCGATTTGATGCGTTATGATATACGTTGGGAAGCTAAGAGAAAGGGCTAAATGTTTCGTGTTGAAGTAAAATTTTGATTCGTAGTGAAGGAGGGTCGAATAGTTCATTGAAGTTTCATACTTAATTAGAATTGTTAGTTTGGGCTGGTTTTGTAATTTTCGAGTCGGTTCCCATAAGGACCCGAATTTCCCTTTTGTTATATTAGGTTTTTCGCTCTTATAATAATTCTATTCCGCATTCACAAAAATTAGAAGCTTTAGACGAATTCATGGAGAACTAATCACATAAGGTTGATCTGATTTCCACAAATTGTAATTAAAGTCTCGTTAAGGTGGAATGGGTTAAAGGGCACTCCGCAGAGAGTTTAACTTTAGGAGTTGGCTGATTAAGAAATTGCTAAATTTTTATTCGTATTCAACATGGACTACTAAACAAAAAGGAAATGTTGCTAAAAGAACAAAAACGAAATGTCTCTTAAAAATATGAAAAGAAAGTGCGTCTTGATTTGTACCGTCTATCATTTATTTATATGATTTAGTCCTTAACTTCAAATTCTAAAAAACTGAAAGAAAAAAAATGGTTTTTAAAAAAAAAAGCAAGAGACGCTGCATTAAACGCGAGCACAAGAGGTACTCAATCCTAATACAAAAGAGAAGAAAGAATAATAATGAGAAGTCTAACGAGATTAGCGAATGCAGGCTAACAAACTTAAAAGTCAATCTTTCCTATCGAATAAACTTAAAAGTCATCTTTCCTATCCAATACCAAAGGTCTTTTGGATCTCGCTCTGAACCATTCTCATGAGAGAGATATAGTCAATGGCACAATTTTATTCACACCTTTATGACCTCTTTTAAATAGAATGTCGTTTCTAACTAACCAAATTGACCAAGTAACTGAGAGTCAAAACAAGAGGTGCAAATCCAAAAGTGTTCAAATGATCTAAAATCACAACAAAAGGGGACATTCTGCCATGACCGATCCACTCCAAAATAAGATACCGCACATAATTTTCCACGAGACAAAGAAGAAAGAGGTGCAGGTGAATTTCTACATGTTTCAATCAAAGTGGACACACAAAGATATGTGAACCACTAAGGACCCCTTGTTTAGCAAGTTCGTCTCTGGTTTGGAGTTTATTCAGGAGAAGTCTCTAAGGAAAGACTTGAATGTTGTTGGGAACATTAGATTTTCACAATAGCTTTAGAGCACTTGATAGATCAAAGTTCGTATGGGATCCTGCAACATAAATATTTTACAGTCAGGAGTAAGCAGACTTAACCGAATAACTATCAACTTTGTGTCACCAATCAAAAACATCAACTGAGACAAGAATATGATTAACCCTAATGAAAGTATTATGAAGTTCCTCCCAATCACTACATGAGATACCCGATAGAAGTTTTGAATTAATCATCCCATTCTAGGTCCAAAACACCACTGACCCAATGCCTCGAATCTCCAACTTTTGGTTTAAAATCCTACACAAGGTCAAACAAACGAGGGAACGGCAATTTCAGAGAATCAGAACCTAGCCATCTATGCCTCCAAAAGTCAATCTCTAAATTGTTTCACAATTTACAAGATATGTTATTATCAAACCAATTTGAATCCCCCCCCCCCCCCCCCCCCCCCCACACACACACACAGGATTAAACCCTTAGATCTCTCCACCAAATTCATGTTTTCCTATTAATAACATACAAAGAAGGATCAAAGATCAATCCCTTGGTGTCACCATATTTAAAATCTAAAAGAGGTGGCTAAACCCAGACTTGATTTAAGATGATTTTCTATGCCCAATTACTTAGTAACGCCATATTGAAGGATTTGCAATGCTTAACCCATAAACCTCTTCAATTTTCAATTTACAGACTATAGACCAGGAGACCCAATTTACTATTATCTTCTTCTCTTCACCATTTCAAAGGAAAACACACTAATTCTTTATAACTTCTTAGACTACCATTTTCAGAGCTTTGTAAAAAGAGAAGTAGACAAGAGGAATAAAATTCAAAACTGAATTTAGAAGAGTCACACGACCTCCAAGAGAAATGAATTTACCTTTCTAAGATGGGAGTCGGTTGCAAAGCTTAAAAAGAATAGGATCCCATGTTGAATGCCTACTAGGAATGGCCTCGGTTGGAATGCCTATAAAGGTTAAAGGAAAATGATTGATTGCACAAGATAAGAAGTCAGAAGCTTCCATCAAGAAACTAGAGTCAACATTAAAACCAACATTTTACTTTTATGAAAAGTTACACATAAGACAAATTCCAGTTCGAAACCACATAATGAAACTTTTATAAACCAAATATTTTTCCACGATGCCTGACCCACTATGATCATATCAATCGCAAGTTGCAGAAGATCAAAATCAAGATTATCTGACAATGTGAATGGATGGAAACTTAAAAGAGAATAAGCATTTCTCAATAAACCTGTAATGCCTTCAGCCACAATAATAAATAAACATGGAGATAAAGGGTACCCCTGACGAAGTCCTCACCTTGCTTGAAAATCCATGGTGGGGCTTCCATTAATCAAAACAAAAAGAGAACTAGAACAAACATAAGCTTGAATCCACTTGCTTCTAAATTTCATACGCTTAAGAACATAGAAAAGGTAATTTCATGACACTGAATTAAAGGCTTTTTCGAAATCAACTTTAGAAAGAAAACATCTCTTTCTTATTTGTACGAGCAAAACCCACCTATTTGTTAACCATTACCACTCCATCAAGTATGTTTTCATTTGGAATAAATGTTGATTGACTTTTTGAAACTAGCTTACCAATTACCTTTTTCAATCTCCTAGCTAGCAATTTTGAGATAATCTTACAAGCACTTCCTATCAAACATATTGGATGATAATCATTGAGATCTTGGAGGTTTTAGTTCTTGGGATCAAGGAAATAAAAGTATATGTGACCTCCTTTGATGAATGAGCATATAAGAAGAATTAATTTACACAATCAAATATGTATTTTTTGATAATGACACATCTAGCTTTGAAGAATCCCAAAATGCAATTGTTCGGACCTAGACTTTTGCCACACAGTGAACTCCAAATAACCTCTTTAATATCTTGAAGTGAGAATGAGACCTCAAGGCTAGAGCTTTCTTCTAATGAGAGTTCTTTTAAAACTCCTTCTTCCAGCCTAAGTCTCCTAAGAAATGTATCTTTAAATCTCTCCTTGAAATGATCGAAGGCAAGAGATTTGTTACCTTCAACATCATCAATCAAAGTGTCTCCTGATTTTAAGGCCACAATTGCATTACGTCTGAATCTAGATGTCATGAAGGAATGAAAAAAATTAGAGTTTTTGTCATCTTCCCAAAGCCATATGCATATGGATTTCTATCTGATCATTGATTTCTGAAAAATGGAGCTTTTACCAAACCAAGTTATGAGCTTTAATTCTCTTTTCAAATAACTTAGAGCACAAAAAATATCATCATTTTACATTAAATGATCCAGCACATTAAGATGAGGTATATATGGAGGTAAAATTAATGTTTGGAGTAACTAATTGCGTTTATATTGTGGATAGGGATGACAACGGGAAGGGTTTGGGCAGGGTACTATAGTACTCATTCTCATGCCCTTGATTTGTAAAAATCCTCATATTCGAGCCCATACACGCTTGGGCGCCAAAGTTAGCACTCGTACTTGTGCCTTATTGGTATGTAAGTACGCATACTCATACCCGTTACCCGCATCCATACTAAAAATAAATACATCAATTATAAAATATCATGTCATTTTAAGTTTTTTAAAAACATTAAAAGGTTTTTAAAAAAAATATTGTTGAAATAAACGAACACTTATATTAAATACGTAATATGGATAAAGAGTTGAAGATCTCTTGTCAAGCATTGAATGTGAACTTATTCTTCTAATATAACTTAATTTGTTATATTATAATGTTCTAGTGCAGTTTGAAATGTAATATGTTTAGTGAGCATTAGCGAAATAAGAATTCCACATAATTTATAATAAAAATCAGGTGTATATATCACAACAGTTGCTTAGTACAACCATTGTTAAATATTATGCATTAGAGAATATAACAACGATTGCTTACATTAATTATTGTGGTAGGTAGTGCATTACATAAATACAATCACGGTCGTACGACCATGGTGGAAACCATCATACATACAATCATACATTACCTCATAACGGTTGGTTCAGCGTGATGGTATCTCTTTTATAACGATTGTGATAGGTGTTTTTTTTGTAGTAGTGATTATTGGTTTTATTTAAAAAAGATGATATGTCATTTATAGTTGGAAGAAGTTAAATATATATGTTTCAATTTCAATCATTCTTAGAGAATGTATGTGCTAATAATAATCATACACGGTAAAAATACTATATGATTTACATTTTACCATTGTACACCACTTTCATATTTGAATAAAAGATGGGTGTAATATGTTGTTTATATACTGAACCAATCATAAAGAAAAGCATCATAATATTATCCTTCAATTATTATTCATATAATTTATTTATCATGTAGAGTAAATAAAACGGTATGAAACTTATCGATATTATATGTGTTTATGTGACTATCTATATATACTGCAAGTAAAAATTACAAACATCTCTTGGTGATATTTTTATATGCGAAAAAAATATGTATGTTTATAACTAGGTGCAGAATTTTATACAATTAAAATTATTATTTAACTTTAAAGTGTAAGTGTACTTTCTAATTTGAAATTATTTGAATTATAAATTTTGTTAATCACCAGTGATCAAATATATTAAAGTTTATGATTTTAAATTAAGAAATTGAATTTTGATTTGAGTTCTAGGTGAATAAAATGTTTATATTCAAGAATATTTATTATTATAAGACATATAAAGATAATCCAAAGATAAATCATGATTTATATATACTTTTTAATTTGGAGTTTAAATTAAATATTGAACTCGTGAAATTATTTGAGAATCTCACCATGAAGATTAAAGAATTTGAGAATCTCACTAATGAAGAATCTTGTGAAGAAGGTTTTTTCCGGATTATTAAAACATATCTTAAACTTAGAGCAAACAAGAGATTTCGAAAGACTAAGGATTTAGAACCGAACAAAATTGATTCTCGACTTATTTTGTTTATGTAGTAGAAGGAAATAGTGAGAATTGTGTTCATCAGATTCCTATTATTCTTCAAGTGGAAGATGATCCTAAGACTTATAAGCAAGCAATAGCTTCAAGGAAACATCACAACCTTTGAAAATTGTTGTTGTGGGCGAAACAGTGCAACATTTGAAAAATATTATTGTAGGCAAAATAGTGCAACATTTAACAAAAGTGTTGTTGAAAGTGTGTTTCATCAAGGGTCACAACTTTATGAAACAACATCAGTTTAGTCTATAAATTGAGCATTTCGGATTCAGAAATATACATAAGAAAAATTTATCTTATTCACACAAAAATCTAGATTTCAGTGTCCCTACTTTTGAATTATCATCGGTCTTATCCAAACTCGACTATATGCTGAATTATCATGAGTATTCTTGATTTCAACTCTAAGACATTTGAGAGTGTCTGAAATACTTATAAGAAAAGTGATTTCGTTCATTATTTTAGTCCCGATCTATTTGATTTAAATTAAATTTTCTAATAATTAATAGCACTTAGTACTTGACCATTAGTCATGTATTTACAAGTTAGTTAGGTAGTTAAAATTAGTTATGGTTAATTAAAGACCATGCATGTGTACTTAATTTGCATCATAACTACCATAGACACTGGAAGATGGAAAGGCGGTGGAAAAAGAGGTTTTTATGAAAAAAATTGCGAGTTTGAAACGGACAATGAGAAGTTTAAACACACCAACATGCAATTTCTCACGGACAATATCAATCTCTAATCTCTAATTACTTGACTCATTTATAAATAAATAAAAATTGACTACAATGTTCCTACAAAATTTTATTACTTTAGGTATAAGGATCTCATATAAAAAAAAAAAACTTATGAGTTCCATGGATATAGAGTTTCGTGGATATAGGATTCCATTTATACTTATATCTATTGACATATGACTTTTGTTGTAAAGAATTCCAAGAGTATAGCACATCTTTTCTTTTTATAGAGAAAATTTAATCTTCATTTTTTATTTTTTATTATTTTATATTTTTATTGTTTTCAATTTTTTTCTATTTCTTTCATATTTTTTTATAAGTGTATTGTGATACACTTTCTTTTACTATTATACTTAGGCAACTTTATAATTTATTTTATTATTTTTATTCTTTTAATTGTTTTTATATTTAAGTTTATTTTTGGCTTAATTTTATTTTCGTACTTTATTTTCAACCTTACTAATTATTTGATACATTGTCACTGTGCAGACCATAACTTGAGCTTTGGGAATCGATTTGATGCGTTATGATATGCGTTGGGAAGCTAAGAGAAAAGGCTAAATGTTTCGTGTTGAAGTAAAATTTTGATTCGTAGTGAAGGAGGGTCGAATAGTTCATTGAAGTTTCAGACTTAATTAGAATAGTTAGTTTGGGCCGGTTTTGTAATTTTCGAGTCGGTTCCCATAAGGACCCGAATTTTCCTTTTGTTATATTAGGTTTTTCGCTCTTATAATAATTCTATTCCTCATTCACAAAAATTAGAAGCTTTAGACGAATTCATGGAGAACTAATCACATAAGGTTGATCTGATGTAATCGGTTTCCACAGATACTTTGAGGTTATTTAATTTTCAATCAAATGTATTTTCCCTTTCAATATGTTGTTATATGTCCTGTATACTTTATTCAATTTCTATAGAATATATGTTGATTAATTTCACATGATATATTTTTCATAATCGCATTTGCTTAATTCACGTTTGCTTAATTCAAAAATTATGAACACGTATCATATATTAGTATCAATGTCCTTGTTATTGTTACTGTAATCGAAAATGGATTAGAATCCGCTTAAGGCATAAAAATTATATTAACCTATGATAAGTTATGAAATCGAATTAGTAGATCAGCTTATTTCATAATCTCTTACTTCATAATCACTTTTTATAATCACTTTTTCTCAATCGAATCGATCCCCCATATTTTGTTTTCTTATTTGGTTAATTTTGCCAAGAGTCCTTGCGGTACGACTTGAGGTGTCGCTTTCGGTTTACTATATTTTTCCACTTGGTTTTTACCCGTGTGCGACAGCAGATCAAATTGCCACTGTTGTCGAGGAGTCTTGTCGATTTTAACCAATATTATAGTCATAGGTATTACGTTTCAGCATTCTTGCCATAACTTTCTTGTGTTCTGGCATTTTCCTGTTTTAGCATAAAAAATATGTTTTTAGAAAAATTGTCTCAAATTATTTTAATTCTTTGTCGATTCATTAGAAAAAAATCAAGGATATAAAGCCTCTATTTAAGGACTAATTAATGGGGACCCCCCTAAAAATCCAAAATTCCTTATTTTTCTATTTATTTTGATTTATTTTCCGTTTTCATTTTTTTTTTAAATCCGAAAAGAAATTGTGGAGTCCTATTTTGAATTTATTTGATTTGTAGATATATTTCCAGTTTCTATTTTATTTTATTCTAAGTGTTTTTCATTTTTTCAACTATTTTTTTCATAAGAACATTGTTGGTATTTTCATAATTGTTGCATTGCTGACTCATGATGCATAACTACTAGTGATTTTGATTTTGTGTTCTCCCATAATTTGTTTTATTCTTATTTTGAGTTTTTGTTATTATAATATGACTGAACAAAGAACTTTAAAAGAACTTGATGTATCAGATGTGAATGCACTTTGTAGTGAGTATTCTGAAGTTGTTGCACCTTTTGAATTGAAATCAGGTTTAATACACTTGTTGTCAAGGTTTAGAGGTCTTGCAGATGAGGATCCGCATAGGCATCCAAAAGAATTTCAGGTTATGTGTTCTACACCATTGAGGCCTCAAGGAATTACCGAAGATCATGTCAAGTTTTGAGCATTTCCATTCTCACTACAAGGTGTTGCGAAAGATTGATTATATTATGTTGAGTCGTGTTTTGTTACAAGTTGGAATAATATGAAGAAAGTCTTCCTAGAAAGATATTTCCCTGCTTCAAGAGTTGCTTCAATCAGAAAAGAAATATGTGGTATTAGACAGGTTGACATGGAATCATTGGTTGAATACTATGAGAGATTCAAGCAGTTAGTGTCAAGTTGTCATCACCACCAAATTTCTGAACAATTGTTAATATAATACTTTTATGAATGATTGTTTCCTATGGACAAAAATATCTTTGTTGTTTCTAGTGGAGGAGAACTTGTTGATAAGACCCCAACTGCAGCTAAGACCTTAATTGAGAACATGACACTCAACTCCCAATCTTCACATAGATATTCTATTAAACCATAATTGGATTCATGATAATTCTATAGGATTGAATCTCTATAAGCAAAGTATATCTGGTATGGCATACAATTAATGCAATTAAGCAATATGCAAAAGCAATATTAACGGATGCTAGTAAATTAAATGAGTTAAGGGAAGAAGAAAAGATACACAAAGATATATAATGCTTAGGCATTCCTCCTTGCTTTATCTACTCTACTCTTCAATTATTTTAATTAACTATTGGAAAATAACTACGATCTTCTACTATTTTGATAAGTTTGATACAATCATTTTGGTTACAACGAACTATCACACGATAATTCACATTATCGATGCAGACACTCAAACTGATAACCAAAACAAGACCCCTCAAGATCTGGATCTAATAACCTCGTTATCATAAGTAATCTTCTCCAAGTATTTGTGTGTGGCAATCCCCTTGATTCCGCTAATTTCTTGTCCGAGCGATTGCCATTAATTGAGCGTATATTTGACAAATCTCAACTTTGTCTGCGAGCAATCTTTCTCCAACACCACCAAAGAAGGACAACTTCCAACTCCGCCTTATGAATCATTTATACTAGATCTTGATAAAGTCTTCCTTGGAGTATATTGAAAAACTCCCTTCTTGATCAATAACAAAGAAACCAAATTGCAATCAAGAAATGATACATGCACCTGTTACAAACAGTAAACTTCACACAAAAAATATTATATACCCTAATGTACCACTAGTCTCCTTCAATCACTTAATCTTTAGAGATGAAAGTCCCTAATAATGGAATAAACTAAGGATGAAGATGATGGATAATGTTAGAATATCTCAAAAACCAATCTAAAAGTACAAGGTGTCAATCAAGCGATTAGATGAATGTGAATGTAGAACACACACAAGGTTCTTTCAAATTTCTAAGTAAATGATTCTTCGTTCTTAATTTTTATCATGATCTTGATAAATAAAGATGAGCACAAATATTAATCAACTTGCTTTCTCTAATTCACAAGCAACGACAATAAAATTGTACAAAAACGATGTATAGCAAAAAGAAGTAAATCTGACATGGATTACACTCAAGAGGTTGTTCTAGAGAAGAAGATAAAGATTCATGGAGATGGATATATACACACTAAAAAGAGATGACAAAATTATATCTTTGTATTTATGGGTTTCACTCAGTTGTGACTTTCACCAAAGAAACAACTATTTAAATCAAGGATGGAAATGGGTCTTGTAAAACTTTGGTTCTAATCAAGAAGAAACTATGATTCAAATTAAATTGAGCAAAGCTCAAATGTGGCTTCATAAGGACAATTGATTTGAATCAATTTTTACACTTGATTCGAATCAAATGGTCTAGAGGCAATTCCTAATTTTCTCACAACTTATGATTTGAATCATGTTTTATACTTGATTCGAATAAAGCAACTGAAAAATCCAGATTTTGAGAGTTCTAACTTATGGTTCAAGTATCGTCGGATGAAACGACAAAGGGGAAATTTGATAGGCTCAAAAGGAAACAATATCATGGATCAAAACAAACTCTTATTCAATTGAGAATGGAGGGTTCTTAGTGGTACATATGACGATAGTCTAAGCAATTACAATACAAATGAAATACGAACAACGTACAAGCACACAGATATTAAATGAGAGACAAATTATAAATATACAATTAAACTAAAACAACTATATTCAAATTGAAAAAACATCAAAACACATAAGTGATACCATACGATACCGTGAGTGCACTTCCAAAGCTATGAAAGATGGGATATAAGCACTTAAAAATAACAAAACTTGGATAGTAATAGATTGACCTCCTGGGAAGAAACATTTTGGATTCACAAAATCACGGTCAAACTACTCTCTTTTTATTATGCAAAAATAGAAGGTATATATTGTAGTCTTAGTCCATGTACACGGCCAACTTATTGGTGGGAATGATCTTCAAGGATTATTTGCACTAATGTTTTCACACAAAGGTCTTGGCAAACTCAAATACTTTTTAGTCTATGAAGTGACTCGTTCTAATAGTGAAATTTTTCTCCATCAACAAAAATATGTGATGTACATCATATATGAGACATGTCTTTTTGGATCGAAAAGAGCAAGTACTCCCATGGAACAGAATCATCGGTTGACTCTCAAAGAAGTTCCAAAATTTTCTTTACATGGCCACGATTGACATATTTTATTCATATTGTTATAAATTCATGAACATTAAATGTCCATGTGTGTATGTTCCAAAATGATAAGAAAAGTATAATGGAGTAAATGTTAATAAATGTAAGGGAAATAGTCTCACGTTAGAATTTTTACTCACATTCAAAATCTTTATAAAGAGTTAATAACATTAACTCAACAAAAGGATAAAAGAGGATAAAGTGCCACATGGACAAATATGGTGGTCTCAAGTATTATGCAACTTGTCTCATCCATACACCTCTCGCTGGTGTTGCCCTCCGGGACCGAGTCCGAGGGCGTGGGTATAGAGGCACTAGTGGCGGCTTGTATGCGGCACTTAAGTGATAACATGAAATAATATCACATTCTTGGACTCGATTTAATTAAATTATATTATTATTCGCTTCAATTTATTTCATTTTATTCGATACTACTTGGTATTTTTCCTTCTATTTATCTCAGGTAGCTTATTTGAAGCATAAGTGAAAAAGGAAGAAAAGGAGGTGCAAAAAGAAATGAAGAGAAGCAATTTCACCAAAGCCCAACCCAAAAATACAAGCCATGAGCGCTGAGCCTGTGACGAGCTCCACACAAGGTGTGACGAGCGTCACGCCCTGCTGCCTTGTGTTACGAGCGTAACACATGGTGTGACGGACGTCACACCATTCTCCTATATTTTTGGCTTCAGAAACGCAACAGAGACACGTTGAAGCCTATTATTTCGCTTGACTCTTGGAACGTGAGGATTTTACACGGAAAGCTTTGGAAACCGTTATAAAGTAGACTAGTATAAATAGTCACTTCCTTCCAACCCTAAAGGTCTCTCTTCTTCGTTCTTTTTTCTCTTCCGGCCGTGCAAGCATACTTTATAACATTACCTTTTTACAGTTTTTACTTTATTTGCAATTTTTATTTTCTTTTCCAGTCAATCTTTCAGCACTCAATTAATTTTTCACACAATAGTTTCTACACCGGAAACTATTGTGTATCTTTTACTGGATCTAACCTTATGTTAGACCCTAGATTTTTATTCCTTCATTTTTATTTTCCTGTCCGATTGAAGAATTCAAGAACAAATCCTACCGGTCTGTGGTGGAGTGTTCAAGATTGCCATTAATTATTCAGGTTCTTTAATTATTGTTTGAATTTATATATGCCCTGCATTATTGTTTATTTATATTGTTTGCCTGAAATGGATTTATTTAAGCATGATGATTGTTTAGATATGTTTAGCATGTCCGGCTAATTTATTTAGGTATCGGTATGTAAAGTAAGCGGAATGAAGGAATCAAAACTAAGTTGGTTTAATTACGTTTAAAAATAAAATCACTCTTTTTATGGTATCAATTTACAGGTTTAATACCAAGGTTTTTGTACGAGAATAAAAGACTAAAGAAGTTAAAATCAATAGAACGAAAGTTTGAGTTTTTAACTGGACAGTGTAAATTGAACATTAATTCTAGATCAGGGCGAAAGCAATTTTTAGAGTTAATTAAATTCTAATCTTTTTCAAAAAGTATTTTTAAAAGTTAAATGTGAGGACGAGAGTTAAGCATTTGAATTTAATTATATAATCTAAGTCAACAGAGCGAGAGTTTGAGACGAGGGTGTTTAAACGATTAAGTATTTTCTTAAAAAGAGTTTCTATAGATTCTATTGTTTTCAAAAGGTGATTTTGGACTTAACTAATAAGTGACAGCTACGTTAATACAAAGTCATAGTCTATTCAACAGAGCGAGAGTTTGAGAAAAGACTTTTAATCAATAGTGTCCACTGAAAAGATTTATTTTAAAACCAAGAAACCAACGAAGACTTGATTCCCTAATTACGACGAACTACATACCAATATCCGCTTAATTGATATTTAACCTAGATCTTATTTTAGTTTTAACTTTTCCCCCAAACAATCAAAGTATCATCCGCCTTAGCTTTACGAAGTAACCTTAGAAAACGGTATATCGATTCATAAGTCCATGTGGGATCGATATCTTTTAAAACTACGCGATAGAACTGTGCACTTGCAGTTAGTACCCCAATCGACTCATAAAGTCGCGATCAAGTTTTTGGCGCCGTTGCCGGGGACTTTTATTTAGTCGATATCGTAACTCTTCTGCTACGCAGTAGAGACTAAGGCAATTTTTATTTTTTCTTTCTTTCGTTGATTTGTATGCCACACACTCGCTCACAAGGCGAGCCGTTTTACTTACGAATCAACGACATCGAACTATATCTCCGAGTCTTACGACGAATTCAGGAATATCGTGCTGCAAACAATCTCCCTCCTATCGAAGTGCCCGACCTCAAAAATCTTCTTCCTTCACCGATACCCGAGATGGCAGAACCAGCTCGTGCTCTTCGAGATTACGCCGCTACATCACAAGATGAGCCGCATTCGAGTATTGCTCCACCCGCAATCGAAGCAAACAACTTCGAACTTAAACCTTCACTGTTGCAAGCAGTGCAACAGAATCAATTCTCTGGAAATCCCACCGAGGATCCAAACCTTCATTTATCCGTATTTGTCCAATACGCTGATACTGTTAAAGCTAATGGTGTCACTTCAGAGGCAATTCGACTTCGTCTCTTTCCTTTCTTGTTAAGAGATAAAGCTAGAAGATGGCTTCAGTGTCTTCCTTACAACTCAGTTACCACATGGAACGAGTTGAAGAAAGTCTTCCTTGCCCGATATTTTCCTCCGAGCAAAACAGCTATGTTGAGAGCCCAGATAAATGGATTTAAACAGAAAGATAACGAGTCTCTTTTCGAAGCATGGGAAAGATACAAAGACATGATGAGACTTTGTCCACACCATGGTTTAGAGGACTGGTTAGTGATTCATACCTTCTATAATGGTCTCTTGTACAACACAAGGTTAACAATAGACGCCACCGCAGGTGGTGCACTTATGGATAAACCTTATGTCGATGCTTATCAACTTATCGAAAGCATGACCCAAAACCATTATCAGTGGGGAAGCGACCGAGCAATGGTAGAGAAACCTCAAACGAAAAGTGGCATGTACGAGATAAGTAGCCTTGATCATGTTAATGCAAAAGTGGATGCTCTGGCCCAGAATATTGAAAGTTTAAATGTATCACCTCCAACCACCGTGGTTTCCGCAACTCAGAATTGCGAAGTCTGTGGAATCCAAGGTCACACTCCTGCAGATTGTCAACTCCTAACAGGAATCCAAGCAGAGCAAGTGAATTATGCTCAAGGAAATCCCAACTCGCACACCTATAACTCTAACTGGAAGAACCATCCTAATTTTTCATATAAGAGTAATAATGCTTTATACGCACCAGGACAAGCTCCAAATCAAGCCCCAGCTATACCTCCTGGATATCAAAAGCCGACCCCATCTACACCCAACAATAATGTTCCTAGGAAATCCAACTTAGAAATCATGATGGAGAACTTTATAGCTTCTCAACAGCAAACCAATAAAGATTTCTTAAACCAGAATATACACACTAGCAAACAAATCAAACAACTAGCAAGTAAAGTAGATGCCCTGGCTACCCATAACAAAATGCTGGAAACACAAATATCACAAGTAGCTCAACAACAAGCGCCTACTGCTGCCCCAACTGGTACATTTCCTGGACAGCCCCAACCTAACCCGAAAAGCCACACTCATGCAATCATACTAAGAAGCGGAACGGAAGTAGAAGGACCTTCTGATCCAAGGATGGAAAACCAAAACTCTAAAAAGTCAACTGAAGAAGAAAGTAAACCTAAGGAAAAGGAAGAAAGTAATAGGGAAACCGTAGAAAAGAAAGAACCCTATGTAGCTCCACCACCTTATAAACCACATATCCCTTACCCTCAAAGGCTTATTAAAACCAAAGATGCAGGCCAATTTAAAAAAATTGTTGACTTACTGAAACAATTAAACGTCACAATTCCGTTTACAGAAGCTATTACGCGGATGCCCTCATATGCTAAGTTCCTAAAAGAAATTCTTTCTAATAAGAGGAAACTTGAAGAGAGCGAAACCGTTACACTCACTGCTGAATGTAGCGCCATAATCCAGAATATGCCTCCAAAACTTAAGGACCCTGGTAGTTTCTCTATACCCTGTCACATAGGAAAATTTATCATAGATAAGGCTCTATGCGATTTAGGAGCCGATATCAGTGTTATGCCTTTATCCATATGCAAGAAACTGGAAATGGGAGAATTAAGACCAACTAAAATATCTGTGCAATTAGCAGATCGTTCCGTTAGATATCCTGTAGGAATTCTTGAAAACGTTCCCGTGCGCATAGGTCAATTCTACATTCCAACTGATTTCATAATTATGGACATTAGAGAAGATGAAGTTACACCCATTATATTGGGAAGACCATTCTTAGCAACTGCCGGTGCGATCATAGACGTAAAACGAGGACGACTCACTTTCGAAGTAGGAGAAGAGAAAATTGAGTTCATTCTTTCCAAGTTTTTGAAAGCACCTGCAATAGAAGATACATGTTACTTCATGGATATCATCGATGAATGCATAAAAGAAACAGAGTTAGAAAATGACAAATTGTCTGACTATCTTATAGAAGACAAACTCAACCAATGTTTAGCAATAACACCGGACCCTACGCAATGCCTTAAGAAACCAACCCTGGACCTGAAAACACTTCCCAAAAATCTGAGATATGAATTCCTAGACTTAGAACTTGAACGACCAGTGATAGTTAATGCAGACCTAGGAAAACTCGAAACCGAAAAACTCCTGCATATCTTAAGAAAATATCCAACCGCACTAGGATACAACATCACCGATCTTAAAGGAATAAGTCCTTCTATTTGTATGCACCGCATCATGCTAGAAGAAGACTGTAAAACTTCTAGGGAACATCAGAGGAGACTAAACCCGATCCTGAGTGAGGTAGTGAAGAAGGAAGTAACCAAGTTATTAGAGGCAGGTATCATATATCCTATATCTGATAGCAAATGGGTTAGTCCAGTACACGTAGTACCAAAGAAAGGAGGTATAACAATTATTGAAAATGAAAAAGGAGAAACTATAACCAAGCGAATCGAATCGGGATGGAGAATGTGCATTGACTATAGGAAACTAAACAAAGCAACCCGAAAAGATCATTTCCCTTTACCATTCATTGACCAGATGTTAGAACGATTAGCAAAACATTCTCATTTCTGCTATCTAGACGGTTACTCAGGCTTCTTTCAAATACCAATTCATCCTGATGACCAAGAAAAGACAACATTCACATGTCCTTTTGGCACCTTCGCTTATAGACGAATGTCGTTTGGCTTGTGCAATGCTCCCGCAACCTTCCAAAGGTGCATGATGGCGATATTCGCCGATTTTCTCGAAAACATCATGGAAGTATTTATGGATGACTTTTCCGTATGCGGACAAAGCTTTGAAGAATGTCTTGAAAACCTAGAAAGAGTTCTAGAGCGATGTGTAAAAGTAAACCTAGTACTTAATTGGGAAAAATGTCACTTTATGGTACAAGAAGGAATTGTTTTAGGACACATCATCTCAAATAGAGGAATTGAAGTAGACAAAGCCAAAATAGAGGTAATCGAAAACCTTCAACCTCCGAAAACTGTGAGAGAAGTACGAAGCTTCTTAGGACACGCCGGTTTTTACCGACGATTCATTAAAGACTTCTCTAAAATAACAAACCTTTGACCGGACTATTGATGAAGGATGCTGAATTCATCTTCGACAATAAATGTTTAGAAGCATTCCAAACGCTTAAACAAGCATTGATCTCCGCACCCATAATGCAGACACCAGATTGGATTGAACCATTCGAAATAATGTGTGACGCAAGTGATTACGCCTTGGGCGCTGTTTTAGGACAACGAAAGGATAAAAAGCTTCACGTCATATATTACGCAAGTAGAACTCTAGATGAAGCACAAATGAATTACGCCACAACCGAGAAAGAACTCTTAGCAGTAGTGTTTGCACTAGATAAGTTTCGTTCTTACTTGGTCGGAGCTAAAATAATCGTTTACACCGACCACGTTGCTATCAAGTACCTCTTAACAAAAAAGGATGCTAAACCTAGACTCCTAAGGTGGATCCTGTTGCTACAAGAGTTCGATTTGGAAATCAAAGACAAGAAAGGAACTGAAAACGTAGTAGCAGATCACCTCTCTAGACTCGAAAACCTTGAACCGGAAAGAACATCGATCAACGATGATTTCTCGTACGATAAACTTATAGCTACTTTGGAAGAAAATAAAGCTGATAAACAGGTAGAGACCACCATAGCTATATGTGTTACACCATGGTACGCTGATCTCGTCAATTATTTAGCTGCCGGAATAGTTCCACCTACTTTATCCTACCAGCAAAAGAAACGATTCTTCTATGACATAAAACACTATTACTGGGATGACCCTTTACTTTTCAAAAGAGGCCCCGATGGTATTTTCTGTCGGTGTATACCTGAAGAAGAGGTAGAAAATATAATCCAACACTGTCACTCCGCTCCTTATGGTGGACATGCAAGTACATCCAAGACCTGCTCAAAAATCCTACAAGCCGGTTTTTATTGGCCAAATATATGGAAGGATGTGCATGCGGCCATCAAGAAATGCGATAGATGTCAACGCACAGGAAACATATCTAGACGTGACGAGATGCCACAAAAGGGCATTTTGGAAGTAGAGATTTTCGACGTGTGGGGGATAGATTTCATGGGACCTTTTCCACCTTCTTTCGGTAACAAGTACATACTCGTAGCGGTCGACTACGTATCAAAAAGGATTGAAGCTATAGCTTCTCCAATAAACGACACACGAGTAGTAACTAGACTCTTCAAGAATATAATTTTCCCGAGATTTGGTGTCCCAAGAATAGTAGTCAGTGATGGTGGATCGCATTTCATATCTAAGATACTCGAAAAACTACTGTTTAAGTATGGCGTAAGGCATAGAGTAGCGACACCTTACCATCCTCAAACCAGTGGACAAGTGGAGGTGTCTAACAGAGAAATCAAACAAATATTAGAAAAAACAGTCGCCACCTCAAGGAAAGACTGGTCATTGAAATTACCAGAAGCTTTATGGGCATATCGAACCGCTTACAAAACTCCCATAGGGACAACCCCATTTAAGCTTATTTATGGAAAATCTTGCCACCTCCCGGTAGAATTAGAACATAAGGCCTACTGGGCTATTAAAAATCTAAATTTAAACTATAAGGTCGCTGGTGAAAAGCGAATTCTTGACATAAACGAATTAGAAGAACTTCGACAAGACGCCTACGAAAATGCCAGAATCTACAAAGAAAGAACGAAAAAATGGCATGATAAACGTATATCCAGAAAAAGCTTCAAACAAGGCGATATAGTCCTTTTGTTCAACTCTAGACTTAAGTTATTCCCAGGAAAACTACGATCTAGATGGTCAGGTCCTTTCCAAGTCACCAATGTTTTTCCCAGTGGAGCGGTGGAAATTAAAGGAAAATCCATTGAACCGTTTATCGTAAACGGGCAGCGTCTAAAACATTATCATCATGCAGAGAACATTGAAGATTCACAAGTCCTGCATTTAAACGTAATGCCTTCAGAAGTTATAGATTATATTTGATAGTTTTTATGTCGAGCTAGCGACATTAAACAAAGCGCTTAGTGGGAGACAACCCACAAATATTTATATTTTCATTTCTTCCTTAATTATTCTTTTAAATTTTATTTAGTATTCATTCTTAATCTATTTTAATTTTTCTTCTTTTATTCTTTCGGCATTTGGCCAAATCCTGACTAAGACTCTTGTTTTTCTTTTCTCTAGCTAACACTAACCTGATGGGACAAATTGATTGTATGGGTATCAAATTCAGAGGGAACGTTCAGAAACAAAAGTTTGAGGAACTAGCAGAGAGAGAGATGCTACCTAGTTTGTATGCTGATGATTGGGCAATGACTGCCCTTGGACTAAGAGAGAGTGTCTTGTATTTGCTGAGTCAAATAGGGTGGGAAACCACTCGTATCCGTAGACAATTTGTCACTTACCGGAGACTGACGCTAGAATTCCTTAGTTCTCTGATCTATCTACCCAGCCATAGAAAAGGAATAAGCAGAGGTTTCATCCAGTTCAGAATGTTCAACATGGAGTATCAATTTAACATTTAAGACTTTACCAACCTTTTAGGTTTCCCTACCTCTTTTGATACATTCACAGTGAGCCAAGAAGAACTTTTTGAATATAGAGAACTTGAACACTTTTGGGGAAGCTTGACTGGAAATGACGATCCCGAGGAACATGAGTTTCTTTCTGGAAACATACATAACCCGACCTTTCGTTATTTCCATAAGATCCTGGCCCACACCTTATTTGGGAAGAAGTCAAACAGTACCTCAGTTTCACGTGATGAACTCTTCATCATATTTTGTGCTTCCCAAAACCGTCCAGTAAACGGTGCCACTTTTATGTTGGCAAATTTTGACCGCCTTATCCAAGATGAACGAGCACCAATTCAAATAGGCGGCTTGATAACCATGATTGGTAATGCTATCGGATTACGTCAACCTATGCTTGACATAAGCCCTTTTTGTGGCATTGCGACTATGAGTATACCCTTCCTCTTCAACACTATGTTTATAGTAAACCTAGGGTCTGAAGAGTTTGAGCTTATAATTAACAACCAAGTTCTTTGCCTATTCACCTTGCCTAGTCCAAGGACTAGTGTTCATAACCGCAATAACTGGCTCTACAATCTGAACGGAACACCCTCTCTTGCTAGATCTACTGAATCCATCCAGGACTATGAGATTTGTGACGACCAGATTCCTTATGCTGAATCTGACCCTCAGACACCATCTGGTTATTATGATATTGATCCTCCTCCTCAACCTGTCCCGACCGAAGAATCGGCGATACCCGATCTTAGACATCATATGCCCGGAACTAATTATAACACCGCCATTCAGGCTTTGATGTCAGAACAGGACGCCCTCAGAGAAGCGTTATCTAACATGGGACAAGAATTTCTGGGATACATGAACAGTATGACAAATCAGTTCCACGAGTTGCTAAACCGTGTTAACTATTTTGCTCCTCCGGCCAGAGATCATACAGACGGATAGAAGTTGTTTTTCTTAGTTACTTAGTTTTAGTTTAGGTTATTCATTAATTTTGTTTCAAATTATTTTAGTATTTGTTTTTCTTTCGCATGTTTGCTTTTGTCTTCCAATGTTACATTATGATTATTTTATGAAGCTATTGATTTATTTTACTTTATTATGACTTATGCAATATCTATCAATAATGCTCTCTACTGTTGCTACCTACATAACTTATTAAAGATATATATATATATATATATATATATATATATATATATATATATATATATATATATATATATATATATATATATATATATATATATATATATATATATATATATATATATATATATATATATATATTATAAAAGTAGAATAGCATGCAAGGCAATTTAAAAGTATCACAATAGCAAAATAAAATAAACATATGCATAACAAAATAACAACAATAAAATATAATGATAAAAACAAAGTACGTTGCAAGAATGACTGTGTGACGAGTGTCGCATTACGCGAAAAACCGGCGGGAAAACAAGAACAACAGAGCCGCCACCGTGCGTTATTTATCCAAAAGAGGGAAAGGAAACGCTCAGAGTAAACCTGGAAAAAGCATGGTCTCGCGACCAAAGAGAATGGGATCGGGAGTCGATTATGCGAAGGGAAGGTATTAGCACCCCTACGCATCCGTCGTATTCGACGGGATCCACGCACAATAGGAAGGGAAATGGTTGCTAAAACACTGCTCAAATACGCTCACACTGGCTGAGAGAGACACAAGAAACAGACTGAAAATGACTCGGCAGGATATCGCATCCTGGGCCTACTTAGTCTATCAAGCATAGACATCAGAGTCCAAGTAGTTCGGGCTGGGGAAACGACACATGCTCGCTAGGATATCGCATCATATGCATACGTATCTCCTTTGGACGAAGGAGAATCAGAGCATTCGTAGCTCGGCTAACACGCACACAAACAACCACAGGCAAAGGCAAACGTGGAGCCTGAATGCCAATCACTGGGCTTACATCAGCATCCGAACCGAAACACACACCAAAGGAACCCGAATGCCACTCGATGGACTTACATCAGCTTCCAAGCACACAACAAAACACAGGATGTGGAATGCCAATCGCTGGGCTTACATCCATCTCCTACACACGCAAGGAGAAAAAGGGTCTCGATTGCAACTAGGGCAAGAGAAAGGGGAGGTCTCAATCGCAACGAGGGCGAGAGAAAAGAATTAGTGTTAGTTGTTAGTCAAACTCGACAAGACATCGCATCTCGTGCCTACGTATCTCATCTGGACATGAGAATCAGAGTTGCCGTAGTTCGGCTAAACTATTCCTGTTGGTTTGTGTTTTTTAAGTGGACGACGTCACTACGCAATCTACCGGATGCTCGACCTTTGGAGACTTACTCACCTGTAGTAGAAGGAGTTGACGTATCCTTAAGAGGGGATAGTGTTTGTTTGTGTTTTAGGAGAGCTCAAGCAAGAAAGGAAGTCCTATACGAAGGAACCGTGCTACCTTAATTGTCATGCCAACGAGACTACGCGGAGTCTAGCAAACCTAGGGGATACAATCACACCACACAAACATATACAGCATGAAGTAAACACACCAACAAGGGGCTCAAACATCAAGGCTAGGCTTTAGTCGAGGGGTCATATCAACCTCAACAAACAAGCCTCTGTATCGGGGTCAGGTTAGCTCTTAACCTTGCCATTGAGGGGCTAAGGTGAAGCTGATGAAAGGAGAGTGAAGATGAGACTTCACAGCTCATATCCCTGGTCAGGGAGAGCTTCAGACAAAGGAGCGTGGGTCCAGAATGGAGGGACCCTTCTACGCTCAAAGACTCTGACTCGATTGTGCAACAGCACGAGATCTTGGGTTTGTGTCCCAATGCATCAACACACAGCCGTGCGAGCAGAGGGACGACTCAACAGAATAGTGGGGGATAGGCTACATATCCCTTTGATCCACCAATTGCCTCATAGAGGTCTTTCACCTGCTTGGCACAAATGTAAACAACCATAAACATTGCCTCTTAAGGAGGGCTTCAGACAATTGCCCGGCCAAGTAACAGGCCGGGTCTCCCAGACTACATGAAGTCAAGAGATTTTACCTCAGTGGTAAGCAACCACAAGCTAGCAAAGCAAAGTTCAAAATGAACTCAAAGCCACTTAGGTACCTGTGAAAAAATCTAAAACAATCAGTTAAACTGTATAGACAAACAACCAACAGTCAATATTACACAAACAGACAAATCCAATCAGACAACAATGAGCAATCCATGAACACAAGTGAATCCCCCATTAAGGCCTACAAAACACACAATTGTTAGGCCAACAACAACAAATGGTTAAGCTCAAATGAAGGAGCATCATCACTCATGGAGATGTATTCTTGAACCTGAAATCACAATTCAAATGATAAGTCCAAACCACTAGGTCGAAGCCTAGGGTCAAAAGAGGATAAAAATCCAAAACAGAAGCTCAAACTCCACATGAAGCTCATTTAATCAAATACTAACATGTCCTAAAATTAAGGGAGCATGCAAGATCGAATTATCTCTAAGCCTAGGGGTAGAATAGTCATTTCACAGTTAGGGAGTAATATTGAATTAAATTTCTATTTACAAAATTCTAATCAAAAGTCAATTAAAGTCTAAGCTAGATTTAATATTCTAAAAAATCCAAGAGATTATCTAATTCTAATAATATTTCTAATTGTTAATTTCTAATATTCTAGCTCTAAAATCAATCCAAAATTTCTAATCAAATTCATTAATCCTAAAATCAGTTTTTAATATTTCTAATTAATCTAATTAAACCGAATAACCTAATTGACTAAGAAAAACCTAGTTACTAACTAAATCCTAATTACTAACTAGTTCTGTTAACCGAACAATCAAGGAAGCTAGAAAAAACCAGAACTGGGCCTGAATTGGAGGGTGCAGGGCCATCTTGGCGCAGAGGCCCAATAAGCCACTAATTCGTGGGGGAAAGGATGAAACAAGGGGGTGTGACCATTCGTTGGGGTGCAAGGTGAGGTTATTGGGTTGGGCCAAAGCCGGGCCCATACTGAGCAAGGCAATGGAATGAGAGGGCAAGTTCAGTCTCTCATGGTTCTTGTGCACATCGAAGCTGGCTCCAAACGCGATTCTTTCAAAAGCGCTTCTCTCCTCTCACCGGCGTTGACATTAACGCCTCTAAATCCCCCATTCACACGAACTCAGATAAAACTCTCTCGGAGCTAAACAAGTCTCGAAACGTCAAAACCGAATCCTAATACGCAAGCTCATGAACTAAACGGCGATGGAGAAAAGTCACATACCGTAATGGCTTTCGCAACGTTCACCGACGAGAAGCGGACCGAGAGCTTTCAGATCTACTTCTCCTGTTCTTCTTCTACTTCAATCTTCCTCGCCGTTCTCTGGCGCCTTGAATCGCGGCGTTCATGTATCTTGAATCGTAATCGTGGAAGGCGCGGTTCGATTGTTGGGATTCGAGAAGATTCACTGAGGCAAGGGACACCACGGATTGGGGACGGAATCAAAGTCCAGCAAGAACAACCAATGAATTCGCCGGCAAAGATAACCGGCGCAACGACGATGTTACTGGAAGTTCGTCTCAGGTATTTTCTTGGTGCTTTCCCTCTTTCTTCGCCTTATCTTCCTTCTTCTGTTATGGATTCTTCTTTTTCTCTACTCGCGGTTCTGTTCTGATCTCTTCTTCTCCCTGCGTTTTCTGTGTTTTGGTTGCAGAGACTGAGGCAGAGTGAATTCTAGCTCGACCAATCAAAGCTTCAACGTGGAGCTTTGATGGCTTTGTCTCAGAGCTTTGGTAAGGGTGGAATGGTGGTGAAGATGCGGAATAGAAGATGGAAACTGGAAGATGCAGGTTGAGAGTGATGATTGAAGAAGAGTTCTTGGACCGATTCACGGTGGTTGAAGGTTTGGGTTCAATGATTCGAAGAGTTTGTGATGAGGTTGAAGAATTGAATAGGCGATGGAGGAAGAAAAGGAGAATCCGGAAAAATTGTAGAGAGGTGAGGGTTTTGATGAAGGTTGAGGAAGAAGTTGGATCGTGATTGAGAGTGTGGTTGAAGGTTTGTTACAGGTGGAAGAAGAAGCTGGAAAAGTTTGTTAGAGGTTTTGGAGGTTTTGAAGGATTGATGGCAAAACGATTTTTGGAATGAGAGGGAAAATTTTCTGAAAACCAATGATTGGCAATGATTGCAGCTTATATAGCAGGATCAAAGGGGCAAATTGGAGAATTAAATCTGAAAATGGTTCAATCTGCACCATCCAGCTGGCACTTAAATGAAGGTAAGTCTTGAATTATGAATTAAGTCACGTGGTTTTTACCACAAGGTCAAATTTCTAATCCATTTGCCTTCAATCTTTTGATCCATGGATAACTGAATTGACTTACATTGGGTGACTTGCTTCTTTACCTGAACTGCTCTTTTACGGTCTATGCAGGTTTGTGGTTTTATTCTCTTGGCTTTTCACGTGCCGTCTTGTTTCTTCAATTTTCTTTTGGCTTGGTGCTGCTGCGTGCCGCTCATGCTTCAGCTTTTGGTAGTTGAGTTTGGACTGCAGTGCTGTTGTTTTTTATAGGGAGCTTTGTCTATTGCAGCATACGGTTTGGTCCATAACCTGCTTTTGGTCTGCAACAAGGCTTGTTGCATCGCAGGATTTTCGGCATTGAGGATTGCTTAACATGTATTACTTGCCACTGAAAGAACCGCTTGTACCTTTGAACTTTTCAGTTGTTTGGCAGCAACTTCAAGAATCTCAGGCGAACATGGGTGCAAATGAATCACACACACTCGAGCAAGGTCCCCCAGTAAGGCAAAGGCACTTTGTCGAACATTGGGAGCATCATCCGTACAACAATGCAAAAGTAGGTCTCTCAGAGAACATTGTGAAGCCAACTGTTCCACTGCTAAGACCCTCTGCTAAACCAGAAAGCAGATCAAGAGAGCACACAATGAATTCCTTGTCATACTGAGCCCTAGCTGCAGCAGGATTGGCCTTGGCCAATTGTTGGGTCTGAATTATATTTATGCACCTCCCAAATACAGGTTCAATAAATTGAGTGAATCCAGTATCCAATGCCTGTGCTATAGAAGTAAAGCATTCTAGGAGTGGAAAGAGATCTTTGTCTGAATTTGAAAGTTGTTGCCACTTCTCAATTAATGGTTGCATGAGAATGTCAATATAAACAGGTTAATTCAGCTCTCCCCCAACAGCTTCAGCTAGAGTTCCAACAACATTGTACACAATTATGAGGGGTTTCGCCTCTGATACTTCCCGAATGCAGCCATTAGGTGCTTTAATATGATTTCCAAGCGTGGTACCAGCTCTTCTGCAGCCTCCTCTTCAAGTGTTGCAAAGTTCTGCAATATTTCATGACAGGCTGGATAAGATAAATGAGATACCCTTGCTTATTGGTTGTATGTCTATGCATTAATTCCTTGTATCATGACCGTGACTCTGTTATGATTTTGACTTGTGGTTCAATGTCCTGCTAGGTACGGTGACAACTTGGTCAGCAAAGTGGCAAAGTACCTCAACCTTCATTGCTTGAGAACTGTGGATGTCAAGCCCTGTATGGAGCTGTTGAATGGCTTTGGTCTCCCTTGCAGGCCACGAAGGCATATGGTAATGGTGGCTGATCAAAGCATGCTACCAAGTGACCAAACTTGAATTTGAAGCATCATGCATACATGGAAAGCTCAAAAGCCAAGAATGAAAAATCAACCTTAGAAGTAAAATTAGGATTTGGATTCTAGGATGAGAAGGGTTTGAGTTGACTTTGGTCAAAGTTGACCAAAAAGTCAACTGTTGACCAAAGTCAACAATTGGGCAACACATCTTTCTTTGGATTTTTATCATGTAATGAACCTTTTATGATCATGTAATGAATGACATTTCCTCACTTGAATGAACTTGGATTGGTATTTGAACTAAATGGCTCTTGAAATGAATTTGAAGTTATTTTTATATGAATAAATGGTTCTTGAATAGGTATTGGAACAGAGTGAAATGGATAGTATAATGACATTGACTGAACTAATCCTGAGTGACGCTCCAATGATAATCATGAAACAAAAGACTTAGAAGGGATCAAGAGGTGCTGAACTACAACCTTCATAAACCAAACACTAGAATCAATGATCATGAGCCTGATAGATAGAAACACAACCAAAAACTCCACCCGGATGAACCAGGACCAAGAAGTTGCTGAATGCAAGTTGACCAAGCAAAGAGATCAAGCATCTTGGATGATGATGTACCAGCCGAACTAGGATTAGGAGGCCACAATATAGGAGCGTGACCTGATTAGGGTATGGAACCATGATCAATTAAAAGGCCTTTAAATCAGGGTCTTGATCCCTCCAGAAACCACCATTGACACCAGATTTAATCATAATACCCAAACATACCCACACTAGGCTTCGATTGGGGCCACCCCGAATTCACTGAGAAATCCTAGTTTCCACTAGGTGTAAGAATAAAGCTCTGAATTCAAGTCACTGTTCTCTTGTATTGAACCTTGCTTATGTGGATGAAATGCATGCTTATGATGATATGCAAATGTTACTAACCTAGAAATGAAATGAATGTACAAAATGGTAGGGTGCAAATTTGAGGTGCTACAGCTGCCCCTATTCAATCAACTGGGAACCCGAATGGATGAGAGCAACGGCTATCAGACTTCAGGGTAAACAGGGATTGAATACCAAGAACCGTAGAAATTTGCACACTGCTGGGAAATTTTCTGTTTTCTTGTTTTTATTGTTTTTTTTTTCCAGAGGTACAAGCACATCCAGACATCGACACACGATGACTGGGATCAGAAATCATCTCAACTAGATGCCAACGGACAACTAGGAAAAACTCAACGTTTACCAAGACCAACGGAGAGGTAAATCAACTCTACTGGGGATAACCAGGAAAGGATACAACCATACGTCAGCGGACGCAGTGGGAAAAACTCAACGTTTACCAAAACCAACGGAGAGGTAACCAATCATTAATGAATGAATGGAAAGAGAGATACCAGGTATCATCTCTACCAGGTATCATCTCTACCAGGTATCCTGATTTAACTTGTTTACAAGAATTAGGACTACTTCAAGGTATAGAATGGATGCTCCGCCTTGCTGATTTAACCTTTCTATGCACTCATAATCAACCTACCTATCCATCACTCACCTTAGAATTTCTAAGTTCTTATTCGTACAACACTCCTACCGGTGAAGACGAGTACTTAACCGGTACCGCAACCTTCCGCATGTTCAACACCGAGTACTCCCTATCCCAAAACCAATTGAGCACCATGCTACAATTCCCTGTAGAAGGTCAAGTCCACCCTAGGATACCTCTGAACTCCCAGTGGCATATAAACGCCTTCGACCTCTTTAGAAAAATTTCCGGTGTGGAAACCAACAACTGGGATGTATTACTTGCTTTGCATATACATAACCCAACCATTCGGTACTTCATCCACATCCTGCAAAACACTATTTTTGGTCGACCGAACAACAGCAAAGTCAACGCCAAGGAATTATTTTTCCTCCACTGCATCTTTGCAGCAGATACACAGGTAAACGCTGCCTCCTTCCTATTTCATCATATTCGCACCCTATGTGCTAGAGGCCGTCAACCTTTTGTAATTAGTGGATTAATCACCACCATAGCACTTGGCTTAAATCTTGGGGATCGACTTCAAAATTTACAAGCTCTCCCACCCCTATTTATGGATATAAGCTATTGTCGGTCCAGCCGCCTAATTAAAAACAGGGTAGGCGGAGGGTATTACCTTATGGTGAACAACCAGGAAGTCCCAAGCGTTGTTTTACCCAACATTGTCCTAACAGACGTCACCAATCCCAACTGCCACATCTATGATCTGAATGCTCCCGAAGCTACCGAGCCTACATAAGCAAACCCACCTCCAGACGAGTTTGCAGAAATGGAGCAAGGTGATCAGGTTCCTGCACAAAAATCAGTCCCACTCAACCCTTCCGATAATGCAGCTGGTCCATCCTCACGACGTCGTCGACGAAGAAGGCCAACAACCAACGACGACATCATGGATGCTATCGATGGTATGCAAGCGCAGAATCTCGAAGTGATGCAAATGATGCGCCAGATGCAACAACAACAGGAAGCGAGAAATGCCATAACCGACCAGCGGTTCACTGAGTTGCTCAGCAGGTTTGACGACTTAGAAGTCCGTCAACGATCACCAGGTCCAAGAACAAGAGGCGGCAGGCAGCATTGATTTTAGTTTTTTCTCTCTTTTCTATTTCTTTTATTTTATTTGAAACATTGGGGACAATGTTCCATTTAAGTATGGGGGAAAAACCTTGTTCTTTAAATCTTCCCTTTTCAAGTATGTTATCTTTCCCTTTTCATTGTTATTTCCCTTTCTTATATATATATATATATATATATATATATATATATATATATATATATATATATATATATATATATATTTATATATATTTATTCTAAATTAAGTCCCTAGTGTGAGAAATTTCTATTATCTATTCCCTCAAATTTTCATGAGCCATAACAAAAATTCAACACACTCAGTAAATATAAAGGTTGCCTGTTTCATCAAACTTGAGAAAAATTAAGACAAAAATTATTACCGCCTCAACGCTCTAAACAAACCTCAACATGTTAGATCAGAAAGGTACCTGTTATACAAGTCCCTGGACTTTTAATTTTATAGTAACCTCGAGTAGTTTATACAAGAAGTCAGCACCATCTTAATAGCAAACTACGTGGAGGGCCGATGAATATAAGTGAATGATTCCCAAAAATTACAAAAAATATATATATATATATCAGGAAATGCACTAACTAAGTTAGGTGATCCTTACCAGATCATTTAATCTAAAGGTTGCAGATCATACAAAAACATAATACGAAAGATCCATTATGAGTTGGTTCAGCAGGTATCTGGTGCTGAACTTGGTAGGGCGGACTACGGTCCGATCCCCCGCAATTTGCAATGGACCAAGAAATGAAGTTATCCGACTAATGTACCAGAGCTTCAAGCTAAAAAGGGGATCAGAATCACTAACCGGTCACTCCACTATGTGCGCGAAACGATAAAGGGCTTAATGTGATTTCGCTAGAATGAAAACGGGTGAAATAAGAGAAAAAGAACTAGGCTGGTTATAATAGCATGACTCGAACTGGTTTGCATGAGGTAAGGTTACCGGATGTTTTAACGGTAGTTCTTGATGTCAAGATTAGACTCAGGTTATTTCTAAACAAGGTTTACTTGCAACCTAGTACGAATTGATGTGTGTTTTGAAATTTCATCTGGTTAAAAATTTAAAACAAGTTCTAGACTGTATCTTGCTTGAGGACAAGCAAAGATCTAAGTATGGGGGAGTTTGATAACATGAAATAATATCACATTCTTGGACTCGATTTAATTAAATTATATTATTATTCGCTTCAATTTATTTCATTTTATTCGATACTACTTGGTATTTTTCCTTCTATTTATCTCAGGTAGCTTATTTGAAGCATAAGTGAAAAAGGAAGAAAAGGAGGTGCAAAAAGAAATGAAGAGAAGCAATTTCACCAAAGCCCAGCCCAAAAATACAAGCCATGAGCGTTGAGCCTGTGACGAGCGCCACACAAGGTGTGACGAGCGTCACGCCCTGCTGCCTTGTGTTACGAGCGTAACACATGGTGTGACGGACGTCACACCATTCTCCTATATTTTTGGCTTCAGAAACGCAACAGAGGCACGTTGAAGCCTATTATTTCGCTTGACTCTTGGAACGTGAGGATTTTACACGGAAAGCTTTGGAAACCGTTACAAAGTAGACTAGTATAAATAGTCACTTCCTTCCAACCCTAAAGGTCTCTCTTCTTTGTTCTTTTTTCTCTTCCGGCCGTGCAAGCATACTTTACAACATTACCTTTTTACAGTTTTTACTTTATTTGCAATTTTTATTTTCTTTTCCAGTCAATCTTTCAGCACTCAATTAATTTTTCACACAATAGTTTCTACACCGGAAACTATTGTGTATCTTTTACTGGATCTAACCTTACGTTAGACCCTAGATTTTTATTCCTTCATTTTTATTTTCCTGTCCGATTGAAGAATTCAAGAACAAATCCAACCGGTCTGTGGTGGAGTGTTCAAGATTGCCATTAATTATTCAGGTTCTTTAATTATTGTTTGAATTTATATATGCCCTGCATTATTGTTTATTTATATTGTTTGCCTGAAATGGATTTATTTAAGCATGATGATTGTTTAGATCTGTTTAGCATGTCCGACTAATTTATTTAGGTATCGGTATGTAAAGTAAGCGGAATGAAGGAATGAAAACTAAGTTGGTTTAATTACGTTTAAAAATAAAATCACTCTTTTTATGGTATCAATTTACAGGTTTAATACCAAGGTTTTTGTACGAGAGTAAAAGACTAAAGAAGTTAAAATCAATAGAACGAAAGTTTGAGTTTTTAACTGGACAGTGTAAATTGGACATTAATTCTAGATCAGGGCGAAAGCAATTTTTAGAGTTAATTAAATTCTAATCTTTTTCAAAAAGTATTTTTAAAAGTTAAATGTGAGGACGAGAGTTAAGCATTTGAATTTAATTATATAATCTAAGTCAACAGAGCGAGAGTTTGAGACGAGGGTGTTTAAACGATTAAGTATTTTCTTAAAAAGAGTTTTTATAGATTCTATTGTTTTCAAAAGGTGATTTTGGACTTAACTAATAAGTGACAGCTACGTTAATACAAAGTCATAGTCTATTCAACAGAGCGAGAGTTTGAGAAAAGACTTTTAATCAATAGTGTCCACTGAAAAGATTTATTTTAAAACCAAGAATCAACGAAGACTTGATTCCCTAATTACGACGAACTACATACCGATATCCGCTTAATTGATATTTAACCTAGATCTTATTTTAGTTTTAACTTTTCCCCCAAACAATCAAAGTATCATCCGCCTTAGCTTTACGAAGTAACCTTAGAAAACGGTATATCGATTCATAAGTCCCTGTGGGATCGATATCTTTTAAAACTACGCGATAGAACTGTGCACTTGCAGTTAGTACCCCAATCGACTCATAAAGTCGCGATCATTAAGCACGATGCATCGGAGTAATAGCGTTACTCGCAACGTTATGAGGTGGCATCGGTGGCGCTTCGGCGGGTAGCAGTTGGTCATTGCTCTCGTTTTGGTTGATGCATGCGTTTGAATTTTTGAATTCAAAGAGAAGTAAAACTTCACAAAATGTTGTTGTGGAATGAAGATAGGCAATGATTGGAAATAATGTAACTTTTAGTTAAAAGATGTTGTTTTATCAAGGGTCGCAACCTTGTGAAACAACACATGCATGGCATATAAATACATCACTTCAAATTCAGAAATGATCATAATAAAACCGAATATCCTCTAGCACGAATTCCAAACACTATTCACAGAAAATCGAGTTTTTGTTGGTCTTACGCAAATTCGATATAAGGCTGAATTATCCTGGGTATTCCTACTTCCAACTCTAAGACATAAAGAAAGTGCTTGAAATACTTTTAAGGAAAGTGACTCCATTCACGGTTTAGTCATGGATCCATTCAACTTTACCGATATTTCTAACAATCTTAAAAGTATTACTATAATGGCTTTCGATGCTGCAGTTTCAAGCATCAAAGTTATGAACCAAGACCTCGTCAAGTTGGATCGCTTTGATGGAACTAATTTCACTAGATGGCAAGATAAAATGACAATCCTAATTACCACTCTGAAGTTTCACTATGTCTTAGATCCTGATTTAACACGAATTCTTGAACCAACCAAGGATGACTCTGGTGAACTCAAGAACGAGCGCAAGAAGCGTAAGGAGGACGAATTGTTATGTCGTGGACATATTCTGAATATGTTGTATGATCGTCTCTATGGTCTATATACGGATGCTCAGTATACAATAGAAATTTGGAAGGCACTCGAGTTTAAATTAAAGATTGAAGAGGAAGGTATGAAGAGATTTTTAGCTTCTAAATACTTTGATTTTAAATTTATAGATTCCAAACCCATTCTTTCCCAAGTGCATGAGTTATAGGTTCTCGTGAATAAAATAAAATCCGTGAAATTAGACATTTCTGAAACCTTTCAAGTTGCCACAATCATTACAAAATTGTCAACTTCGTGGAAAGGCTACAGAAAGAAATTGTTGCGCAGTTTTGAGGACTTCTCTTTAGAGAAAATCCAGAAACACCTTCGAATCGAAGGAAATAGAGAAATCAGAATCTGGTGGTATTTCCAAATCCAATATTGTGACCAACAAAGGAAAAAAGGAAACATGATGGCGTGGAGAGTCATCTTAGACCTAAAAAAAGAACATAAAAAGTTCAAACATTCTGGCGGTCCTAAAGGTCCGAAAAGCAACTGTTTTGTGTGTGGAAAACTCGGACACTATGCTCGAGATTGCAGGTAAAATAAGTCAAAAAATGAGATCAATGGTGTTCATGCAAATGACGACATAATCCTTGCGGTAAGTGAAATAATGGAAATTAAAGGCAAAATGCAAGGATGAGGTATGACACATGTGCTACAGTGCATGTCTCTTATGACATGGCTGCTTTTAAAACCTATTATGAGGCCAATGATGGACAGGAAGTACAAATGGGAAATTAAGTACGATATAAAGTTGTTGGAACCAGATTCGTCGAACTAAACTTCACTTACGGAAACAAAGTCACTCTTGTTAATGTGCTTCATGTCCCAGATATGAATAGGAATCTTGTTAGTGGGGATTTGTTGGGTAAGTCGTAAATTAAATTTATATATGATCCGGGCAAACTTATATTAATCTGTAATGGTGTATTTATAGGAAAAGGATATTTCACTGAGGGAATTATCAAACTATGTACTATCAACAATATTATTAATGAAATTGTTAATTCTGCTTACATGTTTGAGTCTGTTTCTGTATGGAATAATCGATTAGCACATATCGGTATTAGTTCTATGAAGAGACTAATTAAATCTGGTTTGATCTCATATAATATAAATAATTTCGAAAAATGTGAATTATGCATTAAATCGAAGATGATTAAGAAACATTTCAAAAGTGTTGAAAGACATACAAATATCCTTGATCTTGTACATTTAGATTTGTGCGCATTTAATGGCATGTTAACCCGTGGGGGAAACATATATTTCATTACATTCATCGATGATTCTTCTAGGTTCACATATGTATATCTTTTAAGGCATAAAGATGATGCTTTCAATGTCTTTAAAGTTTATAAAGAAGAAGTAGAAAATCAATTAAATAAAAGAATCAAAGTCCTTAGGAGTGATAAGGGCGATGAATATTTTTCTACTGAATTTGATACATTTCGTGAAGAACAAGGTATTATACATGAATGCTCTGTACCTCACACACCATAACAAAATGGTATAGTCGAGAGGAAGAATCGAACATATCAAGAGATGATGAATGACATGTTAATACATTCCAAATTACCATTTAATTTGTGGGGTGAGTCCTTACAGACCGCTTGCACATAATTAACAGAATTCCTTTGAAGAAACCCGGTATTTTCCCATATGAGTTATGGAAAGGCAGGGCACCAAATATCGGTTACTTCAGAGTGTAAGGGTGTGTACCCTACTATAAAAATATGGATCCTAAGAGAACAAAATTAGGTCCTCGTGGAATAAAATGTGCCTTTATAGGTTATGCATCAAATAGTAAAACATATAGACTTTTAAACTTAGAGTCTAATGTAATCGTTGAATCCCGGGATGTAGAATTATTTGAAAACCTTATTACTAAGGATAAAGAATCTGAGTCTGTCGCAAACAAAGAATCTCGTGAGGAAGATTCTTCTCGGAGTATCGAGATACAACCTGAAAGTACCTCTCGGATCATTGAAGCACAACCCGAGCCTAGGATAAGCAAAAGAGTCCGGAAAACAAAGGATCTAGGACCAAACAAAATCCATTCTCAACTTATTTCTTTTTATCTAGTTGAAGGAAATTGTGAGAATTATGTACGGAATTATTCCTATTATTCTTCGAGTAGAAGATAATCCTAAAACTTACAAGAAAGTAATGGCTTTGAGAGACTCTTCCTTTGGAAAGACGTTATCCAAGATAAAATGAATTCAATCACGTCAAATCACACTTGGGAACTTGTTGACTTACCAAACGGATCAAGGTTCATTGGATGCAAGTGGGTGTTTAAAAATAAGTATCATAGTGATGGTACATTAAACATATATAAGGCAAGATTAGTAGCAAAGGGATTTGGACAAAAATAGGGTGTTGATTACTTTGACACATATGCACCGGTAGCAAGAACGACAACAATTAAAATATTGTTCGCCTTAGCCTCTTTGAATGACTTTATAGTTTATCAAATGGATGTTAAAACAACATTCTTAAATGGAGATCTAGATGAGAAAATCTAAATGTAACAACCAGAAGGTTACATGCTTCCTGGAAATGAACAAAAAGGTGTGTAAACTTGTCAAATCCCTATATGGGCTAAAACAAGCACCAAAACAATGGCATCAAAAATTTAATTATGTCATACTTTCAAATGAATTTACTCCTAACTCGTGTGACAAGTGTTTATACACAAAGGTACGAAAAAATTGTTATATTCTTTTGTCTATACGTTGATGACATGTTGATAATTAGCAACAACATAAATGGAATTTTAGAGACAAAAAGGTTTCTAACTTTCACATTCAAGATGAAAGATCTTGGATTAATTGACACAGTTTTAGGGATCAAAGTAAGGAGAAATAGTAGGGGTTACGAACTTAGTCAAACACATTATATTAAAAAATTGTTTGATAAGTTCAAACACCTAAACTTTAAGGAAGTAACCACTTCTTTTGATCATGTTGTCAAACTTCAAAAGAACAATGAAAGAGCAGTGGATCAATTGGAGTATGCAAGTGCAATAGGGTGTCTTATGTACTTAATGGAGTGTACCAGACCATACATACCATTTGTAGTTAGTAAAATGAGTATATTCACTAGTAATACAAATAAAGAACATTTGAAGGCAATCACAAGGATTTTTGGCTATCTACAAAAGACCAAAAATCTTGGCATTCACTATGGCAGGTTTTCCGCCATACTAGAAGGATATACCGATGCAAGTTGGTTATCCAATATTAGAGATCATAAATCCATAACTGGGTGGATATTTACGCTAGCTGGATGAGAAATTTCTTAAAAGAGCAAGAAACAAACATGCATTACTCTTTCAACCATAGAATTAGAATTCGGGGCTATTGCTTTTGTCGGTCAAAAAGCAGGATGGTTGAGGGACCTTCTGTTAGAAGTTTCATTGGTAAAAGACAATGTTTCAAAGGTGTTAATACACTACGATAGCCAAGTCACTTTAGCTAGAGCATTCAGCAAAATGTATAATAGAAAGTCTAGACACATAGGACTTAGACATTCATTTGTGAGAAAATTGATTAAAGATGGAATTATTTCACTCACCTATATACTAACGAGCTATAATTTGGTTGATCCACTTACTAAGCCACTGGTCAGAGACTTAGTAAAAACAACCTCGAGAGGTATGAGGTTGAAACTCCTTGAGTAAGAGTTCCGACAGCGGCGGTAACCCAATCTTACGTTAACAGAACATTAACCTCAAGATTCAATCGGTAACAACAAGTCGTTGATTTGGATGTTTGTCGAACATTTTGTGATAATGTTGAATTTTAAAATGAGGGTTAAGTTTTTATTTAAACTCTTAATGAAATTCAATACTGAGGATACGTGTCTCATGGAAGGGATACAATATGAATTTCACATATATGAATTTCGAGATGGTGTCGTCTCAAAGTGAGAGTTGGAGTTTCTCTCACGAAAATTAATGAAACAGGAAAGTATATGGTCATAAATAAGTGATAGGCGAGAAATGCATGTGAAAAACCCTTAAAGAATGTGTGTCAGGTAACATCGGTCTATTCACATGGATTAATGGTTTAAAAGCATTGCTACCTAACATTCTGAGTAGAGTTTACGTTGTCTTTACTAAGGTTAAGTTTTAAATTGAAAGATACCTAACTGTACTAATATTCTTTGTTTCATTTTCTATAATTAATCTTGTCACTATTGGAACAAGTGAGGGATTGTTACAAATTCATGAACATTAAGTGTCCATGTGTGTATGTTCAAAAATGATAAGAAAAGTGGAATGGAGTAAATGCTAAAAAATGCAAGGGAAATAGTCTCACATTTGATGTTTTACTCACATTCAAAGTCTTTATAAAGAGTTAAGAACATTAACTCAACAAAAGGACAAAAGAGGATAAAGTGTCACATGGACAAATATGGTGGTCTCAAACATTATGCAACTTGTCTCATCCATACACCTTTCGCCGGTGTCGACACCGGCTCCGGGACCAGATCCGAGGGCGTGGGTGTAGAGGCGCTAGTGGCGGCACTTGAGCACAATGCAACTTTTAGTTAAAATGTGTTGTTTCATCAAGGGTCTCAATCTTGTGAAACAACACATGAATGGTCTATAAATACATCACTCCGAATTCATAAAATGGTCACAACAAAACTGAATATCCTCTTGCACGAATTCCAAACACTCTTCGCTACAAATCGAGTTTTCGTTGGTCTTGGGCAAATTCGATATAAGGTTGAATTATCCTGTGTATTCTTTCTTCCAACTCTAAGATATAAAGAAAGTGTTTGAAATACTTTTAAGGAAAGTGACTTCATTCACGATGTAGTCCTGGATCCAATTAACTTTACCGATATTTCTAACATATATACTCAGTCAAATTTCTGGGCAAAATATGACTTTTAGTCAATTTCTGGTCAAATTAGGGTGCATGGGTAAAAAACCGAAAATTCAATTTATTAATTTATTTATTTTTAAAGATTATAAACTTTTTGAAAGATTTTTATGGTCATCAGTTTCCCCGGGGGAATTATGGTCCATGGGATCCCATCCAGAAACTATGTGGCCTTGTCTCAGCGTCCAATTTTTCCTACCCGCTACCCCGACCAAAGTTGCATGGAGACCTTAGGTCTTGAGCCGAGTGTGAGATACCTTTGCAACCAACTTAAGTGGGAAGAATATGTGGATGCAATGCATGTGACCTACAAAAACCTTACCCTTGAATTCCTTAGCTCTTTTGACTATGAACCATACACTGATGATTCCATAGACATTGTTTGTTTCAGACTTTTTGGGACTGAGTACAGTTTAGCACAAATGCATATGGGTTACCGAACAAAATTTTAGGTGCCTTGCAAGAACTCCTACTTATTGTCATTTCAATGGCTACTCCTAGGCCATGTGTGGATCTTGTGTCGGAAGGTGTGGTCGATTCTGATGCAATTCATGGTCAGGGATCGGATGAGGTTGTTCAAGTATGTGAAAACCGCCCTTTTGAGGGGGGTAGGAATCGACCGTCGTCGTGTCCATCGACGGCTGCCCGCTCATTGGCATCTGGACCATGGAGTTTGAAGTGGTTGAGTTGTCATACCCCAATTTTTGACCCATTCGTCTCCGACTTTATTCATCTGCACACTTGTTTCCATATTGAACATTGGTGCGTTTACGTTCATATTACACCTTTTCAAAATTTCATCCATGCATAGTTTTTCAACTTTTATTTTTGTTTCCGCGTCAATATTTCAAAATCGGAAGATTTGCTTCAAAACACTTTTTTTAGGGTAAAACTCATGTTTTCCCTCCATTTTGAATTCATACTTTTAGGTCAAAAAGTGGCATTTTTTCTTCCATTTTTAAAACTCAAATTTAAACTCAAAACTTGAATCTCATTCTTTTTAGTTCAATACGTTTTGGCGCGACTTTAGTTTTTTATCGCGCATCATTTCACTTATTTCATTCTTTTATACCACTTTCATGTTATAAGCTTACGCGCCCTTTTGTTTTTTTGTTTTTAAATTTCGTTCAATCACATCAGTTTTTGAAATTTAAAATAGTTTCAAACTTTTACGCGCTTTCGCTTTTATCACTTTTGTTTTAGTCGTTGTTTTCGATTACGCTTAGGGGGTGTCTTTAACCACTTAGGGGTGTCACTAGCCATTTCTCAAACACAAGCCCAATTACCATGACCTAGGCCCAAGTATCCCAATTTAAGCCCATCCATCTCCTGATCCTCCCTTAGGGTCTATTTGGTTCAACGGAGGGAAAGGGAGGGGAAGGGTTATAATGGAGGGGAGGGGAAGGGAGGGAAGGGGAGGGAAGATATTTTAATTTAATATGTGTTTGGTTCAAAAGATGGAAGGGGAGGGGAGGGGTGAGATTTTCATTAAATATGTGTTTGGTTCACAAGGGGAGGGGAGGGATTCTAAAGCTAATTTATATTTTTATCCTTAATTTTTTTTTTTTGAAAGTATCCTTAAAATTTTATAACACATGTTTTAAACCATATCAAATAAATTATGATACAACTCTTCGACACATATCAAATTATCTATAATCCATGTAATACCATAAAGTATTTATAAAATAAAATTCTACAAAATATATTAGTCGTATAAAAGAAAGAATAGAAAAAAATTAAAATAATTTGATGTAAAAATAATGCACGCAGTGAAAAATAAATTAAACTAAAAGATGTTATTTTCAACCAAAAGTATATACGTGAAAATAGAAGAATAGTGTTTTTATTAAAAAAAAATCAAATGTCAATAAACAAAAAAGGTGTTTTCACGTAAAAATTAATTGATGTTTATACAAAGTTTTTTTTTATGTTAAACAAATAAAATTACTGTTGTTAAAAGTAATAAATTGTTAAGGAGAAAACATAAATATGATTTCATTATTTAAAAAGGGTAATTTAGGATTTTAACAAAAAAATTGAGGGTAACTTTGTCAATATAATATGTTACTCTTAGACATGCCTCCCCTCCCCTCCAAAAAAAACTCCAATTTGGAGTAGGGGTGTTCATGGGTACGGGTCGATCCGCGAACCCGGTCACCCAAACCGAACCCAACCCAATTCTACCCGTACCCGTTCAAGTACGGGTCCAACCCAACCCGCATGAACCTGGCGAAATTGGTTTGGGTATTGAACCAGGCAACAAAAACCGGTTCAGGTTGCATGAACCAGTACTGAACCGAACTGAACTTTATTAAACCGGTTTTAAAAAAATCCATTTTTTTTGTGAAAGTAGATTTTTGATCCAAACTATATCCATAAATCTAGTATGGTTCAGTTTGGATAATCCATGTGCACACCGTGTGTGAGATTTTTTGTGCCCTGCTAATTGTTTTACTGGTTACGGTTGCTTGTTGTTAGCCACTTAAACTGGGCGATTTCAGTTTTGTTCTGTTTCTGTGGTTCGCTGTGATGCTGTTTGTTGGCAGATTGTTCTTGCTGCGGTATTGACTGGTTTCAGGGGGCAGGTTGTCTGATTGGTTGCTGGGCGGTTTTGTTGCTGGGAGGGTGGGTGCTTGACACTTTCTATTTCACTTTCTATGTGTGTTGGTTGTTTTGGGGTTGTTAGGGGGTTTCGGATAGGTCTCCGTCTATATGCGGTGCCTCTTTCGTGTAATTGTTCGTTTGAATCTTGTCTGGTGCGTCTTGCACTAGCTTGTTTTTAATAAATTTTTGCTGATTCAAAAAAAAAAAATCAATTTTTTTAATTACATTTGAAATTATATTTCTTTCTTACTTGGGCACATAGAGCTGCAAATGGGGCCATATGAAATTGTGTGTAGGTGTAAGTGATGATAGGAATTTCTTCTTTTATCTGGTCATTATTTTTTCATAAATTCTTTTATCTGCTCATATTTTTTCATAGAATGCCTATGAGAATTAAAGTTTAATCAAGTGAGAATAAGCATTGGAAACTAAACTTCAGAATCATGGAGCTTACATGTCCCTGCGGGAATGGATGTCTAATCAGGAAGGTAACAACAAAAGGCCCTAACATGACTCGTCCGTATTACAAATGCCCTGGTTCTGATAAGGCAAGTCTTGAAATAATTTTTGCACACTTTTATTTTATTTTATTTTAAATGTTATATCTTAACATATATTATTTGACAGGAAAATAACATCATTGATTGCGAGTTCTACTCTTTTGAGGATGAACTCAAGCAGTGTCCATGTGGACGTGGCTTTTGTCGCACCAGATTTCGACGTGATAATAAAAAATATTAGCGTTGTTGTGTTCTAGTGAGAATTTTAAGGGCTATTATATTCAAGTTTGTTTGTTTTTAAAGTTGTATTAAGTTCGTGTGTGTATGGGCAGGGAGATGGTGGTTGTAGATTCTTTGAGATTATTACATCAACCTGGCAACCGCCTTCGAGTTCCACTCCCCCGCCACAATCTTTGTCTCCTTCCAGCCGAAGTTCTCAGTCTCCTTCCAGTAGTCAAGGAACAAGGAGCAATGCATCTTTGTCTCCTTCCATCCGAAGTTCTCAGCCTCCTTCCAGTAGCCAAGGAGCAAGGAGCAATGCGAGGAAGTATGAACTACTTGTACGATCTCTCCAAGTGGAGAGATCAGGTTCTGAGGCCTATCTTGAGCTTATTAAAGAATTTGCTGACTGTGGACTAGAGGACTAGAGCATGAGTATATCATTAATTATCGTTTAAGCTTAGAGGACAAGAGAAGTAGATCTTAATTTCCCTTGTAGCACAAATATATTCCTCACCTGGGATAAGAATCCATATGTTGTTTGTTTCAATTCTAGGATTGTTGTTAAATTCAGTTTGTTTGTTTCTATTGTACGATTGTACAATTTACGAATAAATTATTTAACGTTTGAATTTCAAATGTTATGCCGGTGTTATGAGAGTGTTAGAGTTATAATTACAAAAGTATTTCACGTTTTAATTATGTAAATGTCATGCAACTATGTGGTTATATGAGCTATAATTTTTTCCGTAAAAAATTAAATTTTACCACGTAAGATTGTGTTTTAATTTCATTTCTCTTTTAACAACGATTATGAATCATACTTTTTAAATTATAATACATAACCATTAATTTCAATTATGATAAGTATGGGAAAGTACCCTTACCTTAAACGAATTTACATTCAACGGAACTTGTAATTTGAGACGGAGGAAGTAATTTTGTGACAATTTTTATTTGGGATAGTGTTTCTAACAACAAGTAGTTTTTCGCCACTTAAATCAATTCGGCGAGAAAAGGAAAAAAATATAAAATATAAAAAATACAAAATTTTAGGTGCCTTAGATTCCTCGGGGTCTTTAGGGTACATAAATTTACCCTTCTAAGTTATATATATGTGAAGTTGTTTTAATGACAAGTGCATCTCATGTGGCTTAGTGGTTATAAATGTATGGTTATGAATATATGTTTATGAGGTGGAGGGCTTGGGTTCAACTCTATGAGTTTATATTACAATAAATTCAATTGTTAAATGCCTCGAGGTCTTTAGGGTCCATAAATTTTGAAAAATGATGGGTCACTTTAATCAATTCGTTGATT
This sequence comes from Lathyrus oleraceus, assembly GCF_024323335.1. Taxonomy (NCBI): domain Eukaryota; kingdom Viridiplantae; phylum Streptophyta; class Magnoliopsida; order Fabales; family Fabaceae; genus Lathyrus; species Lathyrus oleraceus. The sequence continues at coordinate 452,406,142 of NC_066579.1, forward strand.
TGTTTTGTAAATATTTTATTTTGATTTGTTTTATTTGGGATAGTGTTTCTAACAACAAGTAGTTTTTCGCCACTTAAATCAACTCGACCAGAAAAATGAAAAAATGAAAAATATAATGAACACCATAAACTACCACCTTCCTTTTAATATTATTTTCTTCTTCTTTCTATTATCGTTTTCTTTTTATGGTAGAAAAATATTTTTTTATTTATTTGTTTAAATTTAATTAAATAACTAGTTATTTTATTTAATTAATCATATAAAATAAAATTTGAAACATTATGGGTAGGATTGCTGATCATGGGGCTGAGTTTGTACCTGCCAGAGAATGGATGAGGATCTGTTTTGAGCTTTTTGGGGGCTATTATGAAATTGATCAAACTTCAACAATTTATGTGGTTCCCTCAACCATTGTTTCATTTGCAGGTCCCTCAACAATTTATCCGGTAACACATCATCCCCCCCAGGTGGGATGATGCATAGTACTATTTTCATTGTATTTTCTTTTGGAAGTAGAACACCATAAACTACCACTTTCCTTTTCTAATATTATTTTCTTCTTCTTTCTATTTTTCGTTTTCTTTTTATGGTAGAAAATGTTTTTCTTTATTATTTATTTGTTTAAATTTAATTACAAAACTAGTTATTTAATTAATCATATAAAATAAAATTTGAAACATTGTGGGTAGGATTGTTGATCATGGGGCTGAGTTTGTACCAGGCGCCCAGAACTCAAAAATGCACATTCAAGTGATTTTCGCCACTTAAGTGACGTTTTTTCTAGGGACAAAAACGTAATTGCGGAGTGCGTAAAAGAAGAATTTGATGTGGAAAGAGAAATTTTCTTACTTTTGTTAAATGTAATTATTGTTGAAGGAAGTTAAGAAAACCAGTTTAAAAAATTAAAGTTATTTATTTATTGTTGAAGAGGCGTTATCTCTCATTGCACTGCAGTCTACCATATCTAGCCCATCAGATCAAGATCAGAGGTTCAGACTTTTTTTTTTAAAGAGCCAGACGGTTCAAACTTAAAAATTTAACTATCTGATCTTGATCGAACGGTCCGAAAATGCTGATTGCGTACAGTTTGACTACACTTGATCCATATCCCGGAATCCTAATCCCACGCATAGTAAGTAATTCTTTGTACATCTTCTTCTAGCCAAATCTTTCCATAGTAAGTAATTCTTTGTACATCTTCTTCTAGCCAAATCTTTCCCCTTTCCAATACCTTTGAAGGAGACAGCTTTGATTTGAAAGGGCTATACAAATCTTCTCCCCAAATCATTTCATATTCCCAATATCAACTACTCAAAGTGACTTTGAAGTTATTACTAAATTCATTTCTCACCATCGCTCCACCTACCCATCAATCACATTAACACTTCTCGGCTTCTCTGTTACTCTCTCTCTCAGTCTCACTCAGTCTCTCTTCTCTGTTAATAATAGGCTATGTCTGCATCCCAAATTTCAACTATTTCCCAAAATACTCTTGCTCTCGTTTATTCAAGTTAGTCGATTTACTCTGATACTCTTACTCATTTCATCACATGTATATGAAAACATTAGGGATGATTTTATTAAGTGAAGGATTATAAACTTACTTTAATTGGAAATAAGATAAGATTAGGGATGATTGATTGTATAGCAGTAGTGGAGAGATTTGACAATATTTGCTAAGGTTTTAATGAATGAATCAAATGATAGTATTTTTATGTTACATCTACTCTATTTTAAGTATTCTCTAGTGTAGAGATTTGGTTTAGAAAAGGGCAGAGTCTATAATAGCAATAAATACATTGATATTTGACTCATGCAAAATTTGAAGTGTTGTTTGATCTCAAATTGAATCTGAATGGTTGTTTAAGTTTGGCATCACTATTGAGAAAATTCGGATATTTTTGAAAAAGTTAGTGTTATGTTATGGCAAAACATTGGCAATTTATGGAGCAAGGGTTGATGGCTTTTAGACCTTATTATTGCAATTACTTTGTTTTATTTTGCCAACAAACATAGAACATGCACGTTTCATTAGATAAATTGGCCGCATTGTTCTTTAATTTTTTTTCAATTTTTTATCTGCAGCTCGAAAAAGAAAGCGTGACTGCGAGAGCACATATTTGGTAATAAACATTAAGTGAGAATGAGTCTTTTAGGAAGTTATAAACATTAAGTGAGAATTTATCAAATTTATTCAAACATACATACTTTCTCTTTATTTAAATCTTTGTTACAAATTATGACAAGATGTTACAAATATTTTGGCACATGTTACAACCGTTGTGGGTTACAACTATTAAATTAAAATTTTATAAATTTTCAAAAAAACGTTATAAGATCTCAAAAAAATTATAAATTAATAAGTGTTATTTTTAGATTCCTTTCTTACGAAATTCTAGTTGCCCATGGAACAATGTGGATTGCGCAGAATGATTCTTGAAAATCTCTTAAAAATTTGAATTTAATCATGGAAAAATTTGTTCATGTTGAACTTTAATTAGCATTTTGTTCTTTTTTTTTTGTAGTTATTCTCTCTCTCTCTCTCTCTCTCTCTCTCTCTCTCTCTCTCTCTCCGTCTCTCTCTCTCTCTCTCTCTCTCTCTCTCTCTCTCTCCTCTC